>NC_090324.1:43825072-44000708 GCF_040869045.1 Eurosta solidaginis
TCGTTCTCCGATTTTGCTAATTGTTATTAAGCATACATATAGTAATAGGAGTAACGTTCCTGCCAAATTTCATTATGATTTCTTCAACGACTGCCAAATTAAAGATTGCATAATTTTAAATTACCTTCTTTTGAAAGTGGGCGGTGCCACACCCATTGTCCAAATGTTACTAATTTTCTATTCTGCGTCATAAGGACAACTCACTCACCAAGTTTCATCGCTTTATCCGTCTTTGGTAATGAATTATCGCACTTTTTCGGTTTTTCGAAATTTTCGATATCGAAAAAGTGGGCGTGGTTGTATTCCGATATCGTTCATTTTAAACAGCGATCTGAGATTAGTTCTCAGGAACCTACATACCAAATTTCATCAAGATATATCACTCCTAATAGCTGGAGTCTTAGCCTAGCAAGCGCAGGGCACGAGCACAAAACTTGCTCGATCGTTTCCTCCTCCAGCCCGCACTTCCTACATCTGATATCACTGACCAAGCCTAATTGAAAGGCATCTGACGCCAGAGGGCAGCGTTCAGTCAGAATACCTGTCACGAGCCTACATTCCTCTCTTTTTAATTATAGAAGCAACTTTGTTAGTCTAAGGTTGTAAGATCTACACATAATCTGCGACACTTTAGAGCCCCGCGCTTGAACCCACGCCTTTTCTGCTTGGTCGATCATGTGCACCTCTCCCATTCGCTTAATCTCACCCAGTCTAATTGGTACATCTACGGAGCAAGCTTCAAGGAATGCGCCCTTTTTAGCTAGTTCATCCGCTTTTCATGCCCATCTATTCCCATATGCCCTGGGACCCAATATAGATGTATTCTTCTCTCTTTCCCGATTCCCTCCAGGGACTGCTTACACTCTAACACGTACTAAGATGTTGTGCTATGCGAGAGTATTGCCTTAATTGCTGCTTGACTGTCAATATAAAAGTTAACACGATTGCAGCTTGGCCGATTTTCTTCCAGGGTATCTTGCTTTGGTTACGGCTACTATTTCCGTTTAGAAAACGCTACAGTAATTCAGCAGCCTGTAGGATCTGTTTATTTCCGGATCAGCACAGTATACCGCAGACCCTAGTCCTTCCACTACTTTGGAACCATCTGTGTACACATGTATCGCCTTGTCCGACATTTGAGCACCCTTGCGCCTATTGTCCACATCTATTGTGGCCTTAAGATCGCCCTCGAATCGCAGATAGGGAATCAGGTAGTCTGTCCGTCTTGTGATTGATGACGCTATACTACTATGGCCGTAAAGTCGGCGCTGAAGCTGCCCCGAGGCAGCGAGCCTAGTTGCAGTTGTTAACGCTATGTTCTTTGCTACCAGACCTACAGGTGGAAAGTGCAGGATGGCATAAAGCAGCTGTCGGGGTTGTTTTCAGGGCTCCTGTAATGCTAAGCATTGACAGTTTGCATACCCCCTCTAATTTTTTGAGGTAGGTTCCTTTTTGTGTGGCTTTCCACAAAAAAAGAACTTAATAGTATAGAATAGGGCTTAGAATCACTGTAAAAACCCAATGAGAAAGGGAGGGCGATAAGGCCCACGTACACCGCAGCATTCTTATACATGCATAAAATGCCGTTGAAGCCTTCCTCACCCTCTCCTCCAAGTTGAGCTTCAATGACAGCTTAATGTCTAGGATTATTCCTAGATATTTTGTGCAAGGTTTCTCCTGTAGGGTCGCCCCTCCTAACTTTTTACTTACTTACTTAATGGGCGCTTAACCGTCTAAACGGTTATGGCCGTCCAACAAGGCGCGCCAGTCGCTCCTTCGCTCCGCCAACCGGCGCCAATTGGTTACACCAAGGGAGTTTAAATCGTTTTCCATCTGGTCCTTCCAACGGAGTGGGGGCCGCCCTCTACCTCTGCTTCCATAGGCGGGTTCCGATAGAAACACTTTCTTGGCCGGAGCATCATCTTTCAAGGCGTAGAGGTCCATAAATCTTTCGAAGAACTTTTCTCTCGAACACTCCCACAGCCACTTCATCTTCTGTTGTCATGGTCCATGCTTCTGCCCATATAGCAGGACGGGTACGATAAGTGACTTGAAGAGTATGATTTTCGTTCGCCGTGAGAGGACTTTACTTTTCAATTGCCTACCTAGTCCAAAGTAAGACAAGATTGATTCTTCGCTGTATTTCAGTGCTAATGTTGTTGCTAGTGTTGATGGTGGTTCCCAAATAAACGAAGTCTTCTACTATTTCGAAATTATGGCTGCCAACAGTAGCGTGGTTGCCAAGGCGCATATGCGCTGACTCTTTGCTCGATGACAGCAGGTACTTCGTTTTGTCCTCATTCACCATCAAACCCATTTTTACCGCTTCTTTTTCCAGTTTGGAGTAAGCAGAACTAACAGCTCCTCCTAATTTATGCCTGATCCAATTTGGGACCTTTTACCTCTTTGTAAACAAGACCATATCCATCTTATCCTCGTGAACTTTCAACACGACATTTGATGCCTAGGTATGAATATCACGAAGCGCCCGATCCATCAAAGAGCTAATCGTTGGAAGGGACTTTCCACTTATGGCAATTGCAACGTCATCTGCGTAAGCCGTAAGTTTTACGGGTCCCTCATCGAATCGCGTTAGCAGATGGCTGATGACCAGCATCCACAGCAGAGGTGATAGCACCCATCCCTGCGCCACGCATTTGTCCACTGATTTTGTGGCCTCGTACAATGCCCATTGTGATGCAATCTTCCTGCAATTTAACATGCAGCCGATCCATCTCGTTATGGCTGGATGTACTTTAATGTAGCTAAGACCATCCATAATCGCCCATTTAGAAACATTATTGAAAACCCCGGCAATGTCTAAGAAGACTCCTAGCGCATATTGCTTATATTCCAGGGCTTTCTCTATGCTTATTACCACCATATGCAATGCGGAGTCTACCGACTTCCCTTTGGTGTACGCATGTTGTGGAGAGCAGCTTTTCATCCACGTTGGACTTTATGTACACATCTATCAGCCTCTCAAAGGTTTTGAGTAGAAATGATGTTAAGCTAATGGGTCTATAGTCTTTGGGATACACGTGAGCGATCTTCCCCGCCTTTGATAGGAAAGCTACACGAGCAGTTCTCCAAGAGTGCGGTACATGATTCAGTCTTATGCACCCATCGAATATTATTTTAAGCCATTCCACGACCACCTTACTTGAAAGCCATGGCCGGGAACAGACCATCTGGGCGCGGCGATTTAAACTTAGAAAACGTCTTAACTGCCCATTCGATCTTGGTATGGGTCACCAAGCCCGGCACTAGCCGCTCCGTGATCGAAGTGTGAGTGCTGTCAGCTGGCTCTTCTAAACCATCTCCCGATGGGAAATGTGTATCGAGAAGCACCTCAAGGGATTCCTCACTATTACGTGACCATTCCCCGTTCTATTTCTTTATTTGTCCCTGGACTATGTTTCCCCTTGCAAGGACTTTCCTCAACCGTGCTGTTTCGCTGGAGCACTCTATGTTCGTACAGAAACTTTTCCAGCTCATTATTCCACCATGGCGGCTTTGCTTTTCCTCTGAATCTTCTTAGAGGGCAAGCTTTGTTATACGCCATCATAAGCGTCCTTGTTAGGAATTCATTAGACTCCTCCAGTTCCTCCACATTAGCAACCTCTTTGGGTTGTCCCAATTTTGTTTCTACCTGTTTCTGGAATTTAGTCCAGTTCGTGGACCTAGGTTTTCTAAAGGTTCCTCCCTTCTCTACCCTCTTTAGGGGGATGCTGAAGCTGATATACGCATAGTCGGAGAAGGATGGTCTATCAAGAACCATCCAACCATAGTTTGATATATCACGTTCGGAGCTCAGTGTAATATCCAAAACATTGCTTGAACCAATCCGCTCTTTGCGCCCTTCGTCCTGTACTATCCTCTTGCACTCCATCGGTGGAACCTCCGCAGCATGGGCCATGTAGCAGGATGCCAGGATAAATGCCTTCTTGTTCCTTTGCTTAATGGCCACCACTACGAGATCCTGAGTAGTATAATTAGGTAGCATATATGAATGCAGCTTTTGGTTTAGAGTATTCGAGTCCCCCTTCAGCCTCTCGTAGCTATTGCGCCGGGTGTTCCTCTCTGCGAGTCACAGCACCATTTGGCAGTTGGTCCCATTCTAGCACCTTCGTGGTGACGTCGACTATCTCCATCTGTCTTTTTTCTCTTAGGCTTTTGAGGTTATTTTCGACTTCGCCCACCTCTAGCGTGTTAGGGTTTTTATCCTCGGGACTTCTTTTCCTGAGTCGCATGTACATTTTGCCTGTACCAAATGACATTTTCCCAAGCATATCTTTCCGCCTGCTTGTTTATTTGGAAGATGTAGAACTGACCTTCCTGCGTAGACCGATATACAGTATGTACCTTCCAATCCTGTGTCGGTATGTTCGGATTCTGATTCTGCAGAAGTCGCAGTGTATCCTCCGACTTCATCACGCATGGTATCCATACCTTAACTTTTGGTACCGTGGGGATTTGCGCTTTATCCACCACCTCAAACCGCGCGTTCGTGCCTTGCCTTTGGAGGTTTGGAACCACTTCCTCCAGCCACCGCAAGCTCGTGATGTTGTCACACGCTATCATCTTCACACCATTATACCATACCTCTTACTTCCGTAGTTGGAACTTCCCTCTGACTCGCAGCTTTCGAGGTTGTTTCTATCTCGCTATCGGGGCCCGTCTGTCTTACAGCTTTGGGCCTACTTGTCTTGTGTATGCGACTGCCCTGCCTCCCCGCTCTGGGACTGGGTCCTTTCTGCCTCTTGAAAGCAGGCTTATCGGGTTCCACCGAACGTTGTCTCTTCATTCTGCCATTCGACGCTTCTTCCTCCTCGTACAGGTTGCAGAACCGAGGGTTTCACGCAGCAAACCTTTTGAACTGCCTTCGACCTACTTCTACCACCTCATGGGCCCATTCCAAGCGCTCGATCTCCACTTCTGTTGGGTCGACCATTGCTCCCAGGCGTTGGAGAATTCTTAGTGCTGCGCAGTGCTGCTAGAGATCTCTTTTACTTCCTCTGCTCCGTGCCCTTCTCCACTCTTCTACTCCGTTTTCATTTGTGTGATTTTCCAACACGGAGTTCATTGAATCAGCACTACTATCGCTCCCCGAGTCCGACGCATCGCTTAATGCGTATTTGTAGTCCTTGGCTTGCGACTCTTATCATCATCCTTATTATAATTAGGTAATGAGTCGTTATTCTTGGTCGTACGACCATGGGGAAAGAACCGTCAGCCACAGCAGTGCCCCTTACTGTGGTAAGGCCATCAATACTTCCCGTGGTGGCCCCGTATCGGGAAGGCTCCGTTCGAATACAGCCGAATTTATCCCCTAGCTGCAAATCGTCCAATAGGCACGGTCCGCATAACACCCTCGATTAGGGGGTTGGGAGTTATTGGTCAGCGACATCCCGCCGCCCTCCTATGAGGCGAAACGGCGTAGATGCCAGTCCTAAACAGCTTCGCCTCAATGTGGGGCGCTATGGAGGCCGGCTAAGCCCTCACACCAACGACAAGGGATAATGATGGCAACTTCTGATCTTTATTAAGATTTCGGATTAATGCTGGTGACCAAACATTGCAGCAACATTTACTCCAAACTGCCACATTGAAAAATCGCGTCCCAACTTACACGAGTCCACAGATTCAGAATGAACTCATCCAAATCTGTGGACACATATTTCTTGAAAAGATTGTTGCAAAAATCAACGCCAACGAATGCTGCGCTATACTCGCAGATGGACTACCGATATTACCGACTAAACATGGTATAATTTTGAGAGGAGATTTTCTACAGTTCATCCCGATCGAAGATTGCTCTTGTAGAGGACTTGCTTCGTCATTGATAAACATTTCAAAGAAGCAGAACATCAACCTGGAGTTTTTGGTTTCTCAAGGATACGACGGTGCAGCTTCAATGAGTGGAGAATGGAATGGTTGTGCTGCTGCAGTGATGGAGAAGTATCCGTCTCCACTTTATGTACATTGCGCAAGCCATTCCTTGAATTTGGCGGTTGACGAAGCGTGCTCCATTTCTCTCATAAGAAACTGTCTTGGGTTCATAAAACAGATAATTTCTTTCTTCAAACCTTCAGCAAAACGCGAAGCTATCCTCAAGGATGCCTTCGAAACTTTGAATTATCCAACAAAGAAAGAAAGTTTTGAAGCGATTGTGTGAAACAAGATGGACGGAAAGACTAGATGTTGTGATCTGATTCAAAGAAATGTTTGCTTCCATTTATTTCAGTTTAGAAAAAATTCATGACTGTGGAAACGCTGAAAATTCTAGAAATGCTTTCAGTTATCTACACACTTTGAGGACTGGAGGATTCACTGTGGCAATGGTTGTTATTAACGAAATTTTTTCTTTGGCTCAACCATTAACCTCTTACCTTCAAGGGAAAAGTGTTGATCTTTCTGCAGCAGTTTCAGCGGCTGATGATCTGGCTGTTTTGTTGAAAGAAATGAGGGAAAAGGCTAATTCAAAGTTCAAACAAATGTTTCTCGATGCTAAAAATTAGCTGAATCTATCGGAGAGCAGACTGAAGTTTCCAGGATTGTGAGTCGTCAAAAAAAATCGAGAAAACTACGAAAACAGCTCAGCAGAAAAATATTTTCGCAAATTAATATTCATCCCTTCATCAAGCATAAAAACACATTGTCCATTTTTGAAAATGTCATTCCCGATAAATCGGTCAGAGAAGTAGGTGAAAACGTTTCTGAAACTGTCGAAATAATAATGGATCAGTGGCCAGCACTTACTGGAACAGCAGTATCTATGGTGAAAAATGAAGTCCTACTATGGAGACAACGTTGGGTTGGAGCAGAAGATCGCCCAAATACATTCATCGGCTAATTAAATCTCTCAAAAACAGAGGAATACCAATTTGTAATTTTGCTTTTTACTATTAATTATTAAAACAACATTTTCAATAAATGGATCACTGAATAAATACAATATTATTTCCTCCCAATAACATTATTCCATAAAATAAGTACTTATCTTCACTTAACAAAATTTGAATTTTAATTCTTTTACTACGCCACTGGCTGAGATAAAAAATATTGTACATTCTATGGGACTAGCATAAAAAATGCCCTCGATTTTGTCAACAAGGCCAAAAACATAATTTTTCAAAAATCTGAAATATGTACTTCGTTCGACGTCACGGCATTGTTTCCGAGCATTCCAGTCAGTATAGCTCTGGATTCGCTTCAAAAACATCTTCCGTAATAAGTTTTATTCAAACAATTTCAGAACAAGCATGGGAAGTCCACGCTCATGCTTATTTGCAGAAGCGTACATGACCAAATTCGAGAACGATTTGAAAGCTGAAGGAGCTTTGCCTCGAGTTTGGCTTAGATATATCTACGATGACTTCTGTGTAGTCAAAAAGAAGGAACTACAACATACTTCAGAGAAAATCAACAACAAGTGTAGCGTTACTTGGAATCCGTATCACTTTCAATGCATTTGATGGTACAATATATACCCACACATATAGACCACACAAGTTACTTACTTAATTGGCGCTTTACCGTCTAAACGGTTATGGCCGTCCAGCAAGGAGCGCCCGTCGCTCCTTCGCTTCGCCAACCGGCGCCAATTGGTCACACCAAGGGTGTTTAAATCGTTTTCCACCTGGTCCTTCCAACGGAGTGGGGGCCGCCCTCTACCTCTGCTTCCATAGGAGCATCATCATTCATTCGCATAACATGGCCTAGCCAGCGCAGCCGCTGCGTTTTAATTCGCTGGACTATGTTGATGTCTGCGTATAGCTCGTACAGCTCATCATTAAATCTTCTTCGGTACTCGCCATCGCCAAGGCGTAGAGGTCCATAAATCTTTCGAAGAACTTTTCTCTCGAACACTCCCAAAGTCGCTTCATCTGCTGTTGTCATGGTCCATGCTTCTGCCCCATATAGCAGGACGGGTACGATAAGTGATTTGTATAGTATGATTTTCGTTCGCCGAGAGAGGACTTTACTTTTCAATTGCCTACCTAGTCCAAAGTAGCATTTATTGGCAAGATTGATTCTTCGCTGGATTTCAGTGCTGATGTTGTTGCTAGTGTTGATGGTGGTTCCCAAATAAACGAAGTCTTTTACTATACACAAGTAGTCAAATTTTAATGAACCAAATAATTACTTGAACTCAACAGGAGTTCAACATCATATGTGCATACCAGCACATACGACACATATTTGTTTACTTGGTCGATCCGTCACATTGACCGACACACATGACGATTAGTCACACTCACCGACATATTTGCCTATTAGTCATATTGACTGTCGAACCATATACATATGCACATACATGGGTTATTATAATATGCTGACTGGCATTTATGTATTATGAATTTACGTACATCTAGTTTGTAAGAATTAGTGTAAATATGTATTAGTAATGTAAAAATATTTTGTGTAAAAGAAAGTGTTTTGTGAATAAACAATCAATTATATTTGATCACTCAAAATAAATTGTTCTCTTCCTTATTCCTTATATTACATGGCGATCCTCCCAGTTTGATAATTAGTTAGCAGAAAATTTGCTAATAAGTAAAATTGCTAAAACAATCATACTGTACAGGGATCCCGCCAAAGTTAAAAAGTAAAATCTAATTAGTTAAAAAGTAAAATTAAATAATACTGCCAACAAAACAAAAAGAACACATTTATTGAAAAATTGACTTGCAGCAAATTAAGTGGGATAGAACACTGACTAAAAGCATACTAGCAAGCCAACAAGGATATGACTGGCAGCACGACTGGCAGCAAGACTGGCACTGACTTTTACGTATTCTAATAATTTAAGTTTTAGAAAAAATTTAGCAGCCTCATGGCTGCTCAACCAAGAGCAGAATTTTTTTCTGCTTAGGAATTTTGTTTGGTTAAGAGAAAAATTAAAAAAAAAAATTTTATATAAAGAAAATTACAATGTTTTGTTAAATTTTGACTGAAGAACAATCCCATGAAATTTTTAAAAATTGTGAAGAAAATTAAAAGCTCTAAAAACAGCTACTTAATAAAAATAAAACAAAAAATTAAAGAACTGAGAAATAAGAAATAAACTAGTATACTATAAGAGAGTAAATTGGAATGCCTAGGTCCTTTTAAAAAAACCCCCTTAAATGGAATAAAAACGCGATTTTGGACTTAGAAGTAAGAAATTATGAAAAGGAATCAAATGGAATAAGAAAAATTAGGAAAATAATAGGTATGAATAGGGAGCCGACAATAGAAGATGTTAAAAATACAACAACTATAGAAGAAGAAATTTGTAGAATGAACAGAATGTTCTTCCCTAATAGAGATTAAAATTAATTTATAGTAGTTTTATCGAAAAATAAATAAATAAATAAAATTAAAAAAAATATAATTTTGAATTCATTCAATTTCCAGGAAAATAATTATAGGAAATTTCAAAATGTCTTGGTGGACAAAAATAGCTCAAGGCATTATGAAAGCAATAGCTGGATACGAGGTAGGAAAAGAAACTCTGAAACATCAGAGAATAGAATAGTAAAATATGAGCCACCAGCCCAAGTAGACATAAAAATACTCCAAACATTCCGGATGTTGAACTAGCCGTATTGATTTGCGTAATCGGGCTATTGATCTTTGCCATGGCCGCGATACTCAAGAAATATATGAAAATTAAATATAGGCAACTAAAAAACATTCAAGGCCGTATCTAAAAATTTTTCAACTGAAAATATACAAATACCCATTCTAGTACTTTATTATCTAAACTCAATCTGATTTTGAGGAAGAGCACCCGAAAAATAAACCTTTAGGTGTTTTTTTTTTTGCAAGCGAGCTTGAAAAAAACGCTTCAACTATCTAAACAGTTTCATTATGGCAAAACCATACAGATGATTACTTTTTTTAGCTGCTTTGACATTCCTACTTCTAGCGCAGTATGTTTTTGACATCAACCAGAGAATTACAAAAACAAAATACATGAAATGCGTGTGTTTGTTTGTATGTATGTCACCCTGCCGCCACGCTGTTATTTTGTTATTTTTGTTTAGCTGCACATTCGTATGTTAATTTCATTCGCTCGTTCACAATAGTGCCCTATTTTTGAATATGCAACACTATACAACACTATCAATCAGGTCGATAATTATTACTTTTTATTATTACTTTTTATTGTTCGATTACTTTTTATTGTTGCTTTCCATGCAATTCGGTAAGCTAGCTAGTGTTTTAATTGTAATAGTTTGCAACGAAATACAGGTTTTGAAGAAGAACTCTCAAAATGTCTCAATCGACAGTAAAGGCAGCTTCATTAGCCCTGTCTATGTTCAATAGCAAATTCAGAATGTTCATAATTTCACAATTCACGGTAGTAGTTCCTATGGAAGTGATCGAAATAACAACCACGACGGCTGCCGAAGTAGAAGATTTATACCACAGCCAGGCAAAACCATACAGATGATTACTTTTTTTAGCTGCTTTGACATTTTTACTTCTAGCGCAGTATGTTTTTGACACTCAACCAGAGAATTACAAAAACAAAATACATGAAATGCGTGTGTTTGTTTGTATGTATGTCACCCTGCCGCCACGCTGTTATTTTGTTATTTTTGTTTATCTGCACATTCGTATGTTCATTTCATTCGCTCGTTCACAATAGTGCCCTATTTTTGAATATGCAACACTATACAACACTATCAATTAGGTCGATAATTACCTAAGCGGTTTCAGTTGAAACCGCTTAGCCAACTCAACGCGATTACTTTTTATTGTTGCTTTCCATGCAATTCGGTAAGCTAGCTAGTGTTTTAATTGTAATAGTTTGCAACGAAATACAGCTTTTGAAGAAGAACTCTCAAAATGTCTCAATCGACAGTAAAGGCAGCTTCATTAGCGCTGTCTATGTTCAATAGCAAATTCAGAATGTTCATAATTTCACAATTCACAGTAGTAGTTCCTATGGAAGTGATCCAAATAACAATCACGAAGGCTGCCGAAGTAGAAGATTTATAGCACAGCCACGATAATACAATAATTTTTTGCAAAATAATGCATGATTAAAAACCTTATGTCAGTGGAAATATGGAAATACTAAAAGTTACCAGAAGATCGTAAACTGAAAACCAGCCAGCAACAACAGCAAGAATTAAGAAAAGTCACAAAGAGAACCTTTATATATGTATATGTGAAGTGCTATATAAATTTGAAATAATAAGACTAGTCGCGCTCGTTTCCATCCCAAAGGATAGATACATGGTAGCATAAAAATACAAACAACCTGATTATTAGGATAAGATTGACTTAGGACAATTGCTTATCAGGCTGTACACATGCTGTACAAATACTGGCAATCTAAGACATGTAAAGGATGACGACAATTGTCCCTTAGGAGACAAATTGGTCAATAATAATGAATACTGCCGTAGGAAAATTTAAAAAAGGTAATAGGTATCCAAGTTATCAAAGAACTAATAAGGTTGTGAATGTGACAAATCGCGATAAAATTAAAATAATTCTTCATAAATATCATGACGAGCCTGGATTGGTGGCCCCCAGAAATCGCATGACACATAAGATAAAAAAAAAATATTGCTGGAAAATATGAAAAACATAAGAATTACACTTTATAAATGTTATTTCCAAATAAAGGGAGGAATGTGGTTCGCAACGAAAAGTTCGGTGAAGTATAGTACAAAAACCTTAAACAATAAATGATTATAAAAATATGGTTATAGTATGTGTTAAGCTCAAGTAAATATTATTAATTATATTGTTAACAATACTAGCGACCAGTTGTTCACTGTTGAACTAAATATTGTTAATATTATTTATTTATGTTTAACAACTAATCACCGTTAATATTATTAATTATTTATGTTGAACACTATTAGCGACCTGTGTGTCACTGTTCAACTAATATTGTTACATATGTTACTCTTTCTAATTAGCTTACATCTCAAGTGGACGAAAAACGCAAAGTGAAAGATGACCACTTGAGAACGCTTCTTTTATAGCAACAGGTGCTGAGCTTTTACGTCAGTATTAAGAGCATTGTGTATTCTAATTTCAAATGTTGTGTATCGTAACTAACATATCTTGTGGAATGTATTGTAGTGCTTTTGTGTATCATAACTAACATCTTGTTACAATATTAGCAACACTAAGGGGTACTGCCATCTCTAAACCGATGCTAAATAGTGATATCATGCACATCCATAGATCAATCATTATGTATCTATAAAGGAATCAATAATTGCGTCTATACATATGTACGTATACGAACAGCGGAGAAGCAATGCACAAACACACGCATATATCTTATCTGAATTGCTCACAAGAGAGGGCAATAATTTGTGCAAGTATTACTCAAATGAGAACTTATAAACCTAGTTGTGGCTGGCGATTTTGTAGCTGAAAACTAACTAGTAAATTCTGGAATGGAAAAGCCTAGAATTATGCAATGAGAAATCAAAAAGTATAAAAGGCGCGACAGTAGAGGCGAGAAATCATTTTCATTTGAGCTATCAATCAGTTTGGTTATTAAGCAAACTATTCGTTGCAAAGTATAAGTGTTATTGTGAAGTACTTTAATAAAGGCCATTTTTCCACTATTCAAGATTGGAGTTATTTATTCAACAGTTTAACGATACGAACGTTATCAGAAGATTGAAAATAAGGGGTATCGCAGTAAAATCGTTACAATTGGTGTCAGAAGAGGAATTGTTGAATAAATTGCAAAGTTGCAGAGCACAACTAGGATATGGCGAAGTTAAGTGAATTAAAGATCCAGCAACTGAAAAAGGAGTTGGAAGCCCGTGGATTGAATACAGCCGGAAATAAACTCCAACTTCAGACGAGAGGCAATGGAAGCAGAAGAAATTATCGTGGAAGAATATGTCTTTCATCTTGATGGCGACGACGCAACAAGAAAAATTGAGAAGAAAAACGAAACACCACAGACAATGGCGAACACAGACTTGAACACAATATTAGCTGCAATATCTGCACAAACGTCGACAGTAACATCCAAGATGAAAACTCAACTGGAATCACAGAAGACACGTATTGCTGAAATGTCATCTGAAATAACATCGAAGATTGAAGCACAAGAAAGGCGTATATCCGAAATGTTGTCGCAAATGTCATCTCAGATGAAATCGCAGGAGAGCCGTATAACAGCGAAGATTGAAGCACAAGAGACACGTATATCAGAAATGTCGACACAAATTTCAGCACAGGTATCATCGCAGATCTCTGGACAACTAGAATCGCGTACGGAAGAGAAACTAACGCAGTTTCAGGAAGGGTTCAGTGGTCGACAAGATAAAATGGAGGCCGAGATAGATGCTTTAAAAGATCGTATTCAGGAGTTACAATTGAACCTTCCAATAACGTCAACGTTTACTCTGAAGGTAAAATCCCCAACGTTTGATGATTCTGTTCCTTTCCAGGTATTTAGGCTCCATTTTGAGAAGACGTCGGCAGCGAACAACTGGAATGCTGAAGATAAAGTTGCAGCTCTGTTCGTGGCATTGAAAGGGCCACCACACGATGCTTCATCGCTCAAAGGTATCACCTACCCCAATTTCGTCATCATCTTTGGCTTCGCCCGTATCATCAACTCAACCACTCTCGGCATCAAATCAGAATTCTACATCGGCTGCGGTTCACACCCACCTTGAAACACCATCGCAAGACTCGGTGATTCTCGCTACGGCTGTTGTTCTCGTTCGGGACGCAAGTGGGGGTACCAAATGGGTAGAGCACTGCTCGATTCTTGTTCGCAAGTCAATCTTATCACCGATGGTTTCGCACAAAAACTTCACTTGCCACGTAAGAAGCACAATGTTCATATTTTAAGCGTTGTGGAATCAAGCACAAAAATTAAGCACAAAACTTCAACTATCATTAAATCTCGCTTCACTAACTACCAGCTGCCCTTAACATTTTGTGTGACTTCACACATACCGTACCAGCCAGAGACTGAGATAGATATTTCACCTTGGAATTTGCCAGAAAATACCACGCTAGCTGATGAAAATTTCTTTAAATCTAATCACATAGATTTGTTGCTTGGTACGGAGACCTTTTTTGATGTGTTATCTGTAGGTCAAATAAAACTAGGCGTTAATTTACCAACACTCCAAAAAACGTTACTGGGTTGGGTAGTGTCGGGGAAGTACAATTGCTCACAAATATCCTCATCCTCGCGGACATGTTTGCTTTCCTGCGAAGAGTCAATAAATCTACATCTTGAGAAGCTTTGGAAATTGGATGAAATACCGTCACCTTCTAGGCTATCTGATGAGCAGGCTAGTTGTGAATCATTTTACATACAAACCGTTTCACGCAGCACCACAGGCCGAGTAATTGTTCGTTTACCCTTTAAAGAAAGTCCACAGTCTCTTGGAAATTCAAGAGAAATAGCTATGCGTAGGTTCATCGCGCTGGAACGTCGATTGGCACGTTCACCAGAAACAAAGGCACAGTACGTTAGTTTTATGCGTGAGTACGAGGAACTCGGCCATATCACCGCTGTAAAAAACCATAATATCACTGCACCACATTTTTATATTCCCCACCACTGTGTGCTGAAACCGAATAGCACATCAACAAAGTTGCGGGTGGTGTTTGATGCCTCCTGTACAACGTCTACACAGAAGTCACTCAACGAAATTTTAATGGTAGGCCCAACTATACAACAGGATCTGTTCACGCTGTTACTAAAATTTCGCATACATCGCTACGTTATTACTGCCGACATCGTTAAGATGTACAGGCCGATCGGCGTCGATGAACAAGACCGGTGCTTTCAATATATCTTATGGCGTTACTCAGAACACGAAAATGTGGCCACATATCAACTTAATACAGTGACATATGGCACAGCAGCTGCTCCATATCTTGCAGTGAGAAGTTTGAACTACTTAGCAGACATCTACACTAGTCAATTTCCTTTGGGTGCAGAAAGAATCAAATCGTCTTTCTACGTCGACGACTTTTTGTGCGGAGCCAATACTTTAGAAGAACTATCACAAATAAAATTTGAAGTTACTACTATTTTAGAAGAGGACGGCATGAAGCTCGCTAAATGGCACTCGAATGTTGAGTCATTCGTAGATGACCAAACAATGAAAGAGCTCAACATCAACGATGCTCAAATAACCAACGCACTCGGAATTACTTGGGACCAACATAATGATATTTTTTTATTTTCATTTTTGCCCAGGGTTCTAAAGTCGGACAAGTCGACAAAACGCAATATATTGTCACTAGCATCGTCGCTTTTCGATCCTCTCGGTCTCCTTGCTCCGCTGCTTGTTACAGCGAAAATCATCTTACAAGAGTTATGGCTACTCAAGCTAAATTGAGACGAATCGGTGCCCCAAAATCTCCATTGTGCTTGGCAAAACTTGCTCAAAGAATTATCTTCGGTGTCATTATTGCAGGTCCCGCGCTATTGTTTACAAACTACTATTTTGTCAACTCAGCTTCACGGTTTTTGCGATTCTTCCATCCGCGCATATGGATGCTGTGTCTATGTTCGTGCCGAGGATAAAAATGGTAATGCCACAACGAGATTGATAACAGCCAAATCTCGTATCGCTCCAATAAAGAAAAAATCACTACCAAAGCTTGAACTCTGTGGAGCGCGATTGCTTGCACAACTAATTTCAAAGGTCAGACATATATTCGTTGATCAAGATTTGGTAGTTTACTTATGGACAGATTCGCAAATTGTCTTACATTGGCTACGTATGCATTCCTCCACTTTATCAACCTTCGTTGGCAACCGTGTATCTGAGATACAAGAGTTGACTAGTAATTGCCATTGGAGAAACGTACCGACGCAACATAATCCTGCAGACATTGTGTCCAGGGTCTGCACAGTATCAGAGCTCCAAAAATCTATATGGTACTCGGGACCACCATTTTTAAAACGTTGCTCAGAATTTTGGCCTGAAAACTCGCAATCCTGCCCTGACATGGATGAAATCATCAAAGAAAAACGCAAAGCTATATTTTTCGCCGCTGAGAAGTCGAATTACATCATTGAAAGTATCGCAAAATATAGCACGCATATGACTGGTGTACGTGTCATTGCATGGATGTTCCGGTTTTATAGAAAAACCAATAAAGCAAGCAAAAATATCATCGACACTCCAAATTTATCACCGCAAGAAATTGAAACCGCGCTTTGGTGCATAATTTGGAATATTCAACAACAATATTTTTCAGAAGATATATGTCGCGCTAAGAAAGGCAAACTAGCTGAAAATTCGCTCAAATTTCTAAATCCGTTCATGAGCGACACTTGTGGCTCTAACTTGCTAAAAGTGGGCGGTCGACTCGAATTGACAGCTCTGCCACACACACAGCGACATCCTGTGCTTTTACCAAGCAAATGTCACTTTGTTGAATGCTTAGTGCGCCATTTACATATTACAAATTTTCATGCCGGACCCAAAGCTCTAGTTGCTCTTATTCGCCTCAGGTTTTAGGTCATCAATGCTAGAGATGCTGCTCGTCGGGTTGTTCGGTCGTGCATACACTGTGTGAGATATCGTCCAAAGCTGCTGCAACAAATGATGGGAAACCTCCCCGTCGAAAGGCTCACGCCCTGCCGACCCTTCTCTCGATGTGCTGTTGACTTTTGCGGCCCTGTTAGCACGTATCTACGAATTAGAGGGAAAACTCCATACAAAACGTACATATCTATATTTGTCTGTCTTTGGTCAAAGGCAGTACATATCGAAGTCGTCTCAGACTTGTCAACAGACGCATTCATTGCAGCGCTTAAACGAATGATAGGCAGAAGAGGTTTGCCAACCGACATATTTTGTGACAATGCCACAAACTTCGTTGGCGCTGATCGTAAACTGAGTGAGCTGAAGAAATTTTTAATCGATCCTAACACAAAAAACAAAATTACACATTTTTGCTCAAACGAATTTATCAACTTCAACTTCATTCCTCCCAGAGCACCACACTTCGGCGGCCTATGGGAAGCCGCAGTAAAATCAGCGAAGGGGCACCTAAACCGAACGCTGGGTAATGCGCGTCTCACATATGAGGAACTGACAACGGCAGTTATAGAGATAGAAGCCATTCTCAATTCTAGGCCACTCACGCCACTTTCCAGCGACCCAAATGATTACGAGGCTCTAACGCCTGCTCACTTCATAATTGGTAGCTCATTAAAGGCAATCCCGGAGCGAAATGAGGAAACAAATAAAGAGCTACACAACATAGACCGATGGAAACGCATTAGCGCAGTTAAGCATCACTTTTGGCGACAGTGGTCGCGCGAATATTTAAGCGAACTGCATTCACGCAATAAATGGGTTCGAGATCAACCAAACGTTCACACCGATTCCCTAGTGATCATTCACGAAGATAATGTGCCTCCGCAGCGTTGGATAACAGGCAGAATCGTAGCTGCCATTCCCGGCAAGGACAAGCGCGTTCGAGTAGTTGATGTGCAAACATCTAAGGGCATAATAAGGCGTCCCATCCACAAAATTGCATTGCTTCCTGCTTGAAACTTCTTTCAACGGGGGCGGGATGTTGGGTCACCCTAATATACATACGTAGTATACATGCATTATTCTATACTTATCATGACTATTTTTTTTGTACAAAAACTAATTACTGTAAACCATATATTTTTGCTATCCTTATAAACACATATCCTATTCTGCATTTCATGAATTCAATAAAAGTTAGTACTTGTATAGCAATCGAGCGGTCGCGTTCTTATTTATGTTGGGTGAAAGGGGTGCTAAGTGAGTACAAGTGAACAATTAAAAGGCAATAGAACACAAGCTCCAATACATATCATTGCAGCAACAACAAATTAAGCTGCAAAGTCAAGAAAATGCTTTTGACTATTCAAGGCGTTTTATCACAACTGGTCAATGGACAGGAGAAGGTAGTTGCATATTACAGCCGTTCAATTGGAAAACCAGAGAGGAACTATTGCGTTACACATAGAGAGCTGTTGGCATTTGTAGAGTGCATTAAACATTTCCACAAATACCTCTACGGCCAGCGATTCCGCGTCAGGACAGATCACGCAGCTTTGAAATGGCGTCTGCAGTTCCGTAATCCGGAAGGAGAATTGGTGGATCGAGCGATTGCAAAGCTATGACTTTTTCATTGAGCATCGAAAAGGTAGTACCCATGGAAATGCTGATGCAATGTCACGAAGACCATGTAGTTTGGAATGCAAGCACTGTTCAAAGGCCGAGGCTAAAGAAGACATTATACATGTCCGGCTAATGACTATAACATGTACAGATGAGCTAAGAAAGTGTCAGCTAGACAATACAGATCAGTAACGTGTTATGCAAGGGCTCAAACGAAACGAAAGGCCAAACGGAGAAGAGATGTCAGCAGAGAGTCCCATTGCGAGGTCATATTGGGCCCAGTGGAACAGTTTAGAATTGATATTCGGTTGACTTCATCGAGTATGGGAAAGTGAGGATGGTAAATGCAAGAAGAAACTTATAGTTTAAAGATATAGGATAGTCCCAGAAATAGGGTTCCTGACGTGCTCAGCGAGCTGCATAATGGTCCAAGTTGAGGTCATCTTGGAATCACGAAGACGTTCGAGAAAATTAAGCAGATATTCTATTGTGGTTGTTGCCGTCAGTCGGTCACCGAGTGGAGTGCCAACTGCGAGGTTTGCAACAGAGCGAAAGGGCCCAAAACACGAAGTCATGGCTAGATGAAGCAGTAAATTTTAGGTGCACCATTTGAAAGGATCGCCATGGATGTCGCAGGTCCATTTCCTACTAGCAACCACGGAAACAAATACGTACTGGTGGTTATGGATTATTTCAGTAAATGGCCAGAGGAATACCCAATCCGAAACCAAGAAGCAGAAGCAGTAGCAGAAGTGGTTACAAACGAATGGGTTGCAAGGTATGGTGTATCAATGGAGATACATTCTGACCAAGGCAGGAATTTTGAAAAAGCTGTGTTCCAAGAAATGTGCAAGACGTTGGGCTTTCGAAAAACACGGACAACTGCATTGCATCTTCAGTCCGATGGTATGGTGGAACGTTTCAATAGAACATTGGCGGATCATTTAAGGAAAGTAGTAGACAAGTACCATAAGGACTGGAATACACGCATATCATTATTCTCGATGGCCTACCGATCGGCAGTACATGAGACAACGGGCCAAACATTTTGGCAATGAACTTCGACTGCCAGCTGATTTGAAGTATGGGATAGATGCCGATGTGGAGAGGAATGTCAAGAAATCCACTGGTGTTTTGGAAGAAGAGCTGAGAGAGATACACGATCTGGTAAGGCAACGAGCAAAGATTATGAGTGACAAGATGAAAGCGAGGTACGATAAAGCAATTAATTCGGAAGGGTTTCAGGATGGAGTTTTGGTGCTGCTTTACAACCCACAACGAAAAAAAGGTTTTTCCCCGAAATTGCAGTGTAATTGATAAGGCCCATACAAAGTTTTAAAACGGATCAACGATGTAGTGTACCGCATACAAACCATTGGCAAACCACGAACCAAAATGAAAGTGGTTCATTTGGAGAGGCTAGCAGCGTTAAGATCGAGAGATTTGTCTGATCGGGACGATCAGACTTAAGTGGATGGTGTAGGGTTCTTATTATTATACTCAGTTGAGCAGAGCTCACAGAGTATATTAACTTTGATTGCATAAAGGTTGGTTGTACAGGTATAAAGGAATCGAGATAGATGTAGACTTCCATATATCAAAATCATCAGTATCGAAAAAAAAATCGATTGAGCCATGTCCTTCCGTCCGTCCGTCTATCCGTTAACACGATAACTTGAGTAAATTTTGAGGTATCTTAATGAAACTTGGTATGTAGGTTCCTGGGCACTCATCTCAGATCGCTATTTAAAATGAACGATATCGGACAATAACCACGCCCCCTTTTTCGAAAATTTCTAAAAATCGAAAAAGTGCGATAATTCATTACCAAATACACATTAAGCGATGAAACTTGGTAGGTTTGACGGGGTTGCTTATGACGCAGAATAGAAAACTTGTAAAATTTTGGACAATGGGCGTGGCACCGCCCACTTTTAAATGAAGGTAATTTAGAAGTTTTGCAAGCTGTAATTTGGCAGTCGTTGAAGATATCATAATGAAGTTTGGCAGGAACGTTACTCTTATTACTTTATGTCTGCTTAATAAAAATTTGCAAAATCGGAGAACGACCACGCCCACTTTTTAAAAACATTTTTTTTTAATTCAAATTTTAAAAGAAAAGTTAATATCTTTACAGCATATAAGTAAATTATGCCAAAATTCAACTCCAGTAATGATATGGTGCAACAAAATACAAAAATAAAAGAAAATTTCAAAATGGGCATGGCTCCGCCCTTTTTCATTTAATTTGTCTAGGATGCTTTTAATGCCATAAGTCGAATAAAAATTAACCAATCATTGTGAAATTTGGTAGAGGCTTAGCTCCTAGGACGATAACTGTTTTCTGTGAAAAAGGGTGAAATCGGTTGAAGTCACGCCCAGTTTTTATACACAGTGGACCGTCTGTCCTTCCGCTCGGCCTTTAACACGATAACTTGAGCAAAAATCGATATATCTTTACTAAACTCAGTTCACGTACTTATCTGAACCCACTTTGTATTGGTGTAAAAAATGGCGGAAATCCGACTATGACCACGTCCACTTTTTCGATATCGAAAATTACGAAAAATTTAAAAAATGCCATAATTATATACCAAATACGAAAAAAGGAACGAAACATGGTAATTGTATTGGTCTATTGACGCAAAATATAACGTTAGAAAAAACTTGGTAAAATTGGTGTGACACCTACCATATTAAGTAGAATAAAATGAAAAAGTTTTGCAGGGCGAAATCAAAAGCCCTTGGAATCTTGGAAGGAATACTGTACGTGGTATTACATATATAAATAAATTAGCGGTACCCGACAGATGATGTTCTGTATCACACTGGTCCACATTTTGGTAGATATCTCGAAAACGCCTTCACATATACAACTAAGGGCCACTCCCTTTTAAAACCCTCATTAATACCTTTAATTTGATACCCATATCGTACAAACGCATTCTAGAGTCACCCCTGGTCCACGTTTATGGCGATATCTCTAAAAGGCGTCCACATATAGAACTAAGGCCCACTCCTTTTTAAAATACTCATTAACACCTTTCATTTGATACCCATATCGTACGAAAAAATTCTAGAGTCACCCCTGGCCCACCTTTATGGCGATATTTCGAAAAGGCGTCCACCTATAGAACTAAGGTCCACGCCCTTTTAAAATATTCATTAACACCTTTCATTTGATACCCATATCGTACAAACAAATTCTTGAGTCACTCCTGGTCCACCTTTATGGCGATATTTCGAAAAGGCGTCCACTTATAGAACTAAGGTCCACATCCTTTTAAGATACTCATTAACACCTTTAATTTGATACCCATATCGTACAAACAAATTCTAGAGTCACCCCTGGCCACGTTTATGGCGATATCTCGAAAAGGCGTCCACACATAGTACTAAGGCCCACTCCTTTTTAAAATACTCATTAACACCTTTCATTTGATACCCATATCGTACAAACAAATTTTGGAGTCGCCCCTGGTCCACCTTTATGGCGATATTTCGAAAAGGCGTCCACCTATAGAACTAAGGCCCACGCCCTTTTAAAATACTCATTAACACCTTTCATTTGATACCCATATTGTACAAACGCATTCTAGAGTCACCCCTGGTCCACTTTTATAACGATATTCCGAAAAGGCGTCCACCTATAGAACTAAGGCCCACTCCCTTTTAAAACACTTATTAACACCTTTCGTGTGATACCCATATTGTACAAATGCATTCTACAGTCAACCCTGTTCCACTTTTATAACGATATTCCGAAAAGGCGTCCACCTATAGAACTAAGGCCCACTCCTTTTTAAAATACTCATTAACATCTTTCATTTGATACCCATAACGTACAAACAAATTCTAGAGTCGCCCCTGGTCCACCTTTATGGCGATATTTCGAAAAGGCGTCCACCTATAGAACTAAGGCCCACGTTCTTTTAAGATACTCATTAACACCTTTCATTTGATACCCATATCGTACAAACAAATTCTAGAGTCGCCCCTGGTCCACCTTTATGGCGATATTTCGAAAAGGCGTCCACCTATAGAACTAAGGCCCACGTCCTTTTAAGATACTCATTAACACCTTTCATTTGATACCCATATCGTACAAACAAATTCTAGAGTCACCCCTCGTCCACGTTTATGGCGATATCTCGAAAAGGCATCCACCTATAGAACTAAGGCCTACGCCGTTTTAAAATACTCATTAACACCTTTCACTTGATACCCATATTGTACAAACGCATTCTAGAGTCACCCCTGGTCCACTTTTATAACGATATTCCGAAAAGGCGTCCACCTATAGAACTAAGGCCCACTCCCTTTTAAAACACTTATTAGCTCCTTTCGTTTGATACCCATATCGTACAAACAAATTCTAGAGTCACCCCTGGTCCATCTTTGTGGCGATAACTCGAAAAGGCGTCCACCTATAGAACTTAGGCCCACTCCCTTTTAAAATTACCATTAACACATTTCATTTGATACCCATATCGTACAAACAAATTCTAGAGTCAGGCCTGGTCCACCTTTATGGCGATATCCCTAAATGGCGTCCATCTATAGAACTATGGCCCACTTCCTCTTAAAATACTCTTTAATACCTTCCATTTGATACACATGTCTTACAAACACATTCCAGGGTTACCCTAGGTCCTTTTTACAACATGGTGATTTTCCCTTATTTTGTCTCCACAGCTCTCAACTGAGTATGTAATGTTCGGTTACACCCGAACTTAGCCTTCCTTACTTGTTTTTATTTAACTTTGTATTTTAGTTACTTTGAACTTTGTAATTTTCAAATGTATTATCAATATTTTGATTTTTCAATTTTCAAAAATTTTCATTATTGTGAAAAATAAAAAATAAAATAGACGCATACATTTAGGCGTTTTAAAAAATATAATCTAAAGTTTTGTTAAAAAATAATACATGGTTTCAATTACTACATTGGGGACCTCTGCCTATTTTAAAAAATTGTGTGTGATCATACAAATATTTAAAAACGATTTCAAATATATAAATTATACGGGATTCCTAAACGCAACTGTAGTTATTATGGAACATTCTTAAATTAAAATTTTGCAAAGGAGACGATTTTTCTTGTTCATTGCAGCAACTTGGAGTGGTGGAATTATCAAAAACCTTTTTATTTTGAGGTCATATTTGACCAAGATAATTCAGATGGCTGTTCAATTCGATAAAAATCGCAATATAGTGCACACCGCCACAATTAATACAATTTGTATTAAAAAAAAAACTAAATAAACAATATAACTCAATGAAAAGTATATATATACTCAATTTAAGTTGTATCATAATTGACATTTGCTTCTAACACCTGCTATGCATTTTTTGATTTGGAACCTATGAGTTCTTTGAGCAAAAGTCATTTAGGCTTTTGTGCGAATGAAACGTTCTATTAAAATATTTAACTTAATTAAATCACATAAAATTAACGAAAGTTATTAAAAAAGAGGTCTACGTTTGTCAAATGCAAATGCTTCAAAAGAGTGAAACCAGCATCAATCAATCTGTCAGAGGCTCAATAATTTTGTAACGTAGCAAATGCTACGCCACAATATCTATTTCCTATTTGGCGCCCACCCCTAACATCATATTTTCCATTTACTGCCCACCCCTAGTAGTGTATGTACCGACATACATATATACATACATACCGGCCCAACAACCATCGCGCAAGCACAAAGCAAGCCAGCGATGGTGAACGCACAATGCTTGGGAATTTTCATTCGTGGCGCGCTGTGCGCCACAATGCGAGCATAATTCCCAACGTGTTCATAGTTACCTATGAATAAAATGATTGGCCGGAATACACCAGGCACACTTCGCCGTAGGTAAGTGAAGTGCGTGTCGGCCGCCACTGGCAGTCGACAAGGGTGCCCTTCGGGTTAGGAGGGTGCGCTACAAGGTCGGTTCCACCGATGGTACGCCCCCCTGCTTATCGACACCCCGCAGGTTTACCCACACTTCCGGTGAGTAAGACGGGATTTACACCCCTTATTACTCATCGGAAAGGTAATGCACGAGCAGCCTTCTCGGGTAGGAAGGAAACCCGTCCCAACGCCAGTGGCGGGGCGGATTTCCCCACTACCCTGGCAGACTGCCCGAGCCAATATAAATACATTGTAGGGCTCCCTTTGGGTCGACGGGGGGGTAAAGTTACAAGGTCGGTTCTGCCGATGGTACTTCCCCCCAGGCCTATTGGGCAGCCTTACCCATATTCCAGGGACTCCCTTTGGGTCGAGGGGGGTAAAGTTACAAGGTCGGTTCTGCCGATGGTATTTCCCCCCCCCCCCCCCCCCCCCCCGCGGCCTATTGGGCAACCCTAATATTTTGTTATCATCTCCTCTGAGTAAGACGGGACTCACCCCCCCTATTACTCAGAGGAAGGGTAATGCACGGATACATGGCTCAGGTAAGAGAGGAACACTTCCCAACGCCTGCCGCGGGACAAACTCCCCTACTACCCTAGCTGAATACCCGAGCCAATATATTGTAATTAGTTAACCTCATACTAATACAGACACTTCGCCGTAGGTACATCACCACGATCCCGATGCTCGGACATCCCATCCCGAAGTCTAGCCACCCCACCGTCGTCAAAGCTATTTGGTGAGAGCAACCGTCACTCAGTACTCTCTCTTCGGGCGTGATCCTAACTACCGCCGTCATTACTACCGCCGTTAGCACCCCTTAGCGAGAGCCACCGTCGTCTTCACCATCTCAGTCACCGCTAAGCTTAGCACTCTATCTCCCTCTCTCTGTGGAGAGCCGTCGTCCTTGTATTACACTATATTGTCAGCGACACTACCTAGTTAACATCTCTCTCTCACCCCTGGATTCAAGGTTGTGGATATTTTAGCCCGAGAGCCGCATGTGGGTGTGTGTTCGAAATCAAAACACTAATTCACTGTGTATTTATTTAGGTAGGGGAAGTGGGACCTCCATCCGACTCTGGATTGACTTGAGCATACCTCAGCCTTTGACCAAACCCACCTCATACTTTCTAAAGACATTGCATAATTTTATCAATCAATTTTAAAGCCATTGCACAATACGTTGTCCAATGTCATCAATCAATTTTAAAGCCATTGCACAATATTAAAACCTTTCGAAAAACACGGACAACTGCATTGCATCCTCAGTCCGGATGGTATGGTGGAACGTTTCAATAGAACATTGGCGGAGCATTTAAGGAAAGTAGTAGGCAAGTACCATAAGGACTGGGATACATGCATATCATTATTCTTGATGGCCTACCGATCGGCAGTACATGAGACAACGGGCCAAGCTCCCGCAAAGGAAATTTTTGGCAATGAACTTCGACTGCCAGCTGATTTGAAGTATGGAATAGATGACGATGCGGAGAGGAATGTCAAGAAATCCACTGGTGTCTTGGAAGAAGAGCTGAGAGAGATACACGATCTGTTAAGGTAACGAGCAATATTATGAGTGACAAGATGAAAGCGAGGTACGATAAAGCAATTAATTCGGAAGGGTTTCAGGAAGGAGTTTGGTGCTGCTTTACAACCCGGCAACGAAAAAAAGGTGTGTCCCCGAAATTGCAGTGTAACTGGGAACGCCCATACAAAGTTGTAAAACAGATCAACGATGTAGTGTACCGCATACAAACATTGGCAAACCACGAACCAAAATGAAAGTGGTGCATTTGGAGAGGCTAGCAGCGTTAAAGATCGAGAGATTTGTCTGATCGGGACGATCAGACTTAAGTGGATGGTGTAGGGTTCTTATTATTTTTATTTAACTTTGTATTTTAGGTACTTTGAACTTTGTAATTTTCAAATGTATTATCAATATTTTAATTTTCAATATTGATTTTTCAATTTTCAAAAATTTTCATTATTGTGAAAAATAAAAAATAAAATAGACGCATACATTTAGGCGTTTTAAAAAATATAATTTTAAATTTTTTTTAAAAAATAATACGTGGTTTCAATTACTACATTGGCGATCTCTGCCTATTTTAAAAAATTGTGTGTGTGATCATACAAATATTTAAAAACGATTTCAAATATATAAATTATATGGGATTCCTAAACGCAACTGTAGTTATTATGGAACATTTTTAATTAAAATTTTGCAAAGGAGACGATTTTTCTTGTTCATTGCAGTAACTTGGTGTGGTGGAATTATCAAAAACGTTTTTATTTTGAGGTCATATTTGACCAAGACAATTCAGACGGCTGTTCAATTCTATAAAAATCGCAATATAGTGCACACCGCCACAATTAATACAATTTGTATAAAAAAAAACTAAATAAACAATATAACTCAATGAAAAGTATATATATACTAAATTTAATTTGTATCATAATTGACATTTGCTTCTAACACCTGCTATGCATTTAAGCTATGAGTTCTTTGAGAAAAAGTCATTTATGCGTTTGTGCGAATGAAACGTTCTATTAAAATATTTCACTTAATTAAATCACATAAAATTAACGAAAGTTATTAAAAAAGAGGTCCACATTTGTCAAATGCTTCAAATAGTGAAACCAGCATTAATCAATCTGTCAGAGGCTCAATCCTTTCTAAAGCCATTGCATAATTTTATCAATGAATTTTAAAGCCATTGCACAATACATTGTCCAATTTCACCAATCAATTTTAAAGCCATTGCACAATATTGAAACCCTCGTCAAATTTCATCAATAAATTTTAAAGCAATTACACAATTTAAAAGGGAACAACATTTTGGAAGAAGAATTTTGAGGTTGGTTTGTTCTAAGTTAAATATATATATGTGTTATAAAATATAAATATTTTTAATATTGATATTTAATATTTTACTAAATTTGTAAACTCCTTCTTCAATTTAGTTAAAATGTTTCATTCTCCACGACAAAATACACACACTTCTACACTCACACAAAATTAAAATGATTCGTTTTTTGATTTACAGAATAATTCTTCTCAAGAGGAATTCGTAAATCCATATGCAAATCAAAATAATTCTGAAATTTGTGCTACATCTGTCAAACTTCCACAATTTTGGACTAGTTGTCCAGAAGCGTGATTTATACACGCTGAAACACAATTTAGCACCAAAAATATAACGCAAGAGAATACCAAATACGAACACATTATAACAGCACTTCCACAAGACGTAATAGTAACAATTTTAGATTTTATCCAAAACCCTCCCCTCACTAACAAGTTTAGTGAACTCAAAAAAGTTTTAATAGAAAGACATTCTCTTAGTGAAAATTCAAAGCTTGACAAAATCTTAAATGTTTCTGAAATGGGTGATCGCAAGCTCTCTGAATTTTATCGGTCATTAATTTTGTTAGCCGGTTCAAATTTTAGTGAAAATATTTTAAAGAGAATTTGGTTGAGAAAACTTGCCAAAAATTTAAATGCAATTTTGGCTAGCTCAAGTTCTAATAATATTAATCAATTAGTAAAATTAGCGGATGACATTTTTGAAGTTATGAATAAAAAAGAAGTTTTCTCAGTAAATACAATATCAGATACAAAAGCTCAAACTTCAGTTATTGAAAATCTAGTTAAAACCACTTCTTTAGCGTATGAAAGTTTTCAGAAACTTTCTTTGGAGTTAGCAGAAATTAAAACAGAAGTGTATAGGAATAAATCTAGGTCGCGTTCTAATTCTAGGAATAATTTTAGAAATTCTTTTAGGCATCGTTCTAACTCGCGTAATAATCCAAATTGGTTGTGTAGATTTCACTACAAATTTGGAAATAATGCTAGAAGTTGTGAACAACCTTGTTCTTATAACAAAAACAAGTAAGGAAGGCTAAGTTCGGGTGTAACCGAACATTACATACTCAGTTGAGAGCTGTGGAGACAAAGTAAGGGAAAATCACCATGTTGTAAAAAGAACCTAGGGTAACCTGGAATGTGTTTGTATGACATGTGTATCAAATGGAAGGTATTAAAGAGTATTTTAAGAGGAAGTGGGCCATAGTTCTATAGATGGACGCCATTTAGGGATATCGCCATAAAGGTGGACCAGGCCTGACTCTAGAATTTGTTTGTACGATATGGGTATCAAATGAAATGTGTTAATGATAATTTTAAAAGGGAGTGGGCGTAAGTTCTATAGGTGGACGCCTTTTCGAGATATCGCCATAAAGGTGGACCAAGGGTGACTCTAGAATTTATTTTGTACGATATGGGTATCAAATGAAAGGTAGTAATGACTATTTTAAAAGGGAATGGGCCTTAGTTCTATAGATGAACGCCGTTTCGAGATATCGCCATAAAGATGGACCAGGGGTGACTCTAGAATTTGTTTGTAAGAAATGGGTATCAAACGAAAGGTGTTAATAAATGTTTTAAAAGGGAGTGAGCCTTAGTTCTATAGGTGGACGCCTTTTCGGAATATCGTTATAAAAGTGGACCAGGGGTGACTCTAGAATGCGTTTGTACAATATGGGTATCAAGTGAAAGGTGTTAATGAGTATTTTAAAAGGGCGTGGGTCTTAGTTCTATAGGTGGATGCCTTTTCGAGATATCGCCATAAATGTGGACCAGGGGTGACTCTAGAATTTGTTTGTACGATATGGGTATCAAATGAAAGGTGTTAATGAGTATTTTAAAAGGGCGTAGGCCTTAGTTCTATAGGTGGACGCCTTTTCGAAATATCGCATCGTTCTAACTCGCGTAATAATCCAAATTGGTTGTGTAGATTTCACTACAAATTTGGAAATAATGCTAGAAGTTGTGAACAACCTTGTTCTTATAACAAAAACAAGTAAGGAAGGCTAAGTTCGGGTGTAACCGAACATTACATACTCAGTTGAGAGCTGTGGAGACAAAGTAAGGGAAAATCACCATGTTGTAAAAAGAACCTAGGGTACCCTGGAATGTGTTTGTATGACATGTGTATCAAATGGAAGGTATTAAAGAGTATTTTAAGAGGAAGTAGGCCATTGTTCTATAGATGGACGCCATTTAGGGATATCGCCATAAAGGTGGACCAGGCCTGACTCTAGAATTTGTTTGTACGATATGGGTATCAAATGAAATGTGTTAATGATAATTTTAAAAGGGAGTGGGCGTAAGTTCTATAGGTGGACGCCTTTTCGAGATATCGCCATAAAGGTAGACCAGGGGTGACTCTAGAATTTATTTTGTACGATATGGGTATCAAATGAAAGGTGGTAATGACTATTTTAAAAGGGAATGGGCCTTAGTTCTATAGATGGACGCCGTTTCGAGATGTCGCCATAAAGATGGACCAGGGGTGACTCTAGAATTTGTTTGTACGATATGGGTATCAAACGAAAGGTGTTAATAAATGTTTTAAAAGGGAGTGAGCCTTAGTTCTATAGGTGGACGCCTTTTCGGAATATCGTTATAAAAGTGGACCAGGGGTGACTCTAGAATGCGTTTGTACAATATGGGTATCAAGTGAAAGGTGTTAGTGAGTATTTTAAAAGGGCGTGGGTCTTAGTTCTATAGGTGGATACCTTTTCGAGATATCGCCATAAACGTGGACCAGGGGTGACTCTAGAATTTGTTTGTACGATATGGGTATCAAATGAAAGGTGTTAATGAGCATCTTAAAAGGACGTAGGCCTTAGTTCTATAGGTGGACGCCTTTTCGAAATATCGCCATAAAGGTGGACCAGGGGCGACTCTAGAATTTGTTTGTACGATATGGGTATCAAATGAAAGGTGTTAATGAGTATCTTAAAAGGACGTGGGCCTTAGTTCTATAGGTGGACGCCTTTTCGAAATATTGCCATAACGGTGGACCAGGCGCGACTCTAGAATTTGTTTGTACGATATGGGTATCAAATGAAAGGTGTTAATGAGTATTTTAAAAAGGAGTGGGCCTTAGTTCTATAGGTGGACGCCTTTTCGAAATATCGCCATAAAGGTGGACCAGGGGTGACTCTAGAATTTGTTTGTACTATATGGGTATCAAAGGAAAGGTGTTAATGAGTATTTTAAAAGAGAGTGGGCTTTAGTTCTATAGGTGGACGCCTTTTCGGAATATCGTTATAAAAGTGGACCAGGGTTGACTGTAAAATGCGTTTGTACAATATGGGTATCAAACGAAAGGTGTTAATAAGTGTTTTAAAAGGGAGTGGGCCTTAGTTCTATAGGTGGACGCCTTTTCGGAATATCGTTATAAAAGTGGACCAGGGGTGACTCTAGAATGCGTTTGTACAATATGGGTATCAAATGAAAGGTGTTAACGAGTATTTTAAAAGGGCGTGGGCCTTAGTTCTATAGGTGGACGCCTTTTCGAAATATCGCCATAAAGGTGGACCAGGGGCGCTTCTAGAATTTGTTTGTACGATATGGGTATCAAATGAAAGGTGTTAATGAGTATTTTAAAAAGGAGTGGGCCTTAGTTCTATGTGTGGACGCCTTTTCGAGATATCGCCATAAACGTGGACCAGGGGTGACTCTAGAATTTGTTTGTACGATATGGGTATCAAATGAAAGGTGTTAATGAGAATTTTAAAAGGGCGTGGACCTTAGTTCTATAGGTGGACGCCTTTTCGAAATATCGCCATAAAGGTGGGCCAGGGGTGACTCTAGAATTTTTTCGTACGATATGGGTATCAAATGAAAGGTGTTAATGAATATTTTAAAAAGGAGTGGGCCTTAGTTCTGTATGTGGACGCCTTTTCGAGATATCGCCATAAACGTGGACCAGGGGTGACTCTAGAATGCGTTTGTACGATATGGGTATCAAATTAAAGGTATTAATGAGGGTTTTAAAAGGGAGTGGACCTTAGTTGTATATGTGAAGGCGTTTTCGAGATATTTACGAAAATGTGGACCAGTGTGATCCAGAACATCATCTGTCGGGTACCGCTAATTTATTTATATATGTAATACCACGTACAGTATTCCTTCCAAGATTCCAAGGGCTTTTGATTTCGCCCTGCAAAACTTTTTCATTTTATTCTACTTAATATGGTAGGTGTCACACCCATTTTACCAAGTTTTTTCTAAAGTTATATTTTGCGTCAATAGACCAATACAATTACCATGTTTCGTTCCTTTTTTCGTATTTGGTATATAATTATGGCATTTTTTTTAATTTTTCGTAATTTTCGATATCGAAAAAGTGGCCGTGTTCATAGTCGGATTTCGGCCATTTTTTACACCAATACAAAGTGGGTTCAGATAAGTACGTGAACTGAGTTTAGTAAAGATATATCGATTTTTGCTCAAGTTATCGTGTTAAAGGCCGAGCGGAAGGACAGACGGTCGACTGTGTAAAAAAACTGGGCCTGGCTTCAACCGATTTCGCCCTTTTTCACAGAAAACAGTTATCGTCCTAGGAGCTAAGCCTCTACCAAATTTCACAATGATTGGTTAATTTTTGTTCGACTTATGGCATTAAAAGCATCCTAGACAAATTAAATGAAAAAGGGCGGATCCAAGCCCATTTTGAAATTTTCTTTTATTTTTGTATTTTGTTGCACCATATCATTACTGGAGTTGAATTTCGGCATAATTTACTTATATGCTGTAAAGATATTAACTTTTCTTTTAAAATTTGAATTAAAAAAAATTTTTTTTTTAAATTGAGCGTGGTCGTTCTCCGATTTTGCTAATTTTTATTAAGCATACATAAAGTAATACGGGTAACGTTCCTGCCAAACTTCATCATGATATCTTCAACGACTGCCAAATTACAGCTTGCAAAACTTCTAAATTACCTTCATTTAAAAGTGGGCGGTGTCACGCCCATTGTCCAAAATTTTACTAATTTTCTATTCATCGTCATAAGTTCAACTCATGTACCAAGTTTCATCGCTTTATCCATCTGTGGTAATGAATTATCGCACTTTTTCGATTTTTCTAAATTTTCGATATCGAAAAAGTGGGCGTGGTTATTGTCCGATATCGTTCATTTTAAATAGCGATCTGAGATGAGTGCCAAGGAACCTACATACCAAATTTCATCAAGATACCTCAAAATTTACTCAAGTTATCGTGTTAACGGACAGACGGACGGACGGACGGACGGACGGACGGACATGGCTCAATCGAATTTTTTTTCGATACTGATTATTTTGATATATGGAAGTCTATATATATCTCGATTCCTTTATACCTGTATAACCAGCCATTATGCAATCAAAGTTAATATACTCTGTGAGCTCTGCTCAACTGGGTATAATAATAAGAGCCCTACATTACTCCCCCTTCAAGAAAATTTATCATTAAACAAATTGAATGTAACTCTCTTTTTATGTAAATTCTTGGTGTTGTTTAAAACCCTCATTAATGCCTTTAATTTGATACCCATATCGTACTAGAGTCACCCCTGGTCCACCTTTATGACGATATTTCGAAAAGGCGTCCACCTATAGAACTAAGGTCCACGCCCTTTTAAAATACTCATTAACACCTTTCTTTTGATACCCATATCGTACAAACAAATTCTAGAGTCACCCCTGGTCCACCTTTATGGCGATATTTCGAAAAGGCGTCCACCTATAGAACTAAGGTCCACGCCCTTTTAAGATACTCATTTACACCTTTCATTTGATACCCATATCGTACAAACAAATTCTAGAGTCACCCCTGGTCCACGTTTATGGCGATATCTCGAAAAGGCGTCCACACATAGAACTAAGGCCCACTCCTTTTTAAAATACTCATTAACACCTTTCATTTGATACCCATATCGTACAAACAAATTCTAGAGTCACCCCTGGTCCACCTTTATGGCGATATTTCGAAAAGGCGTCCACCTATAGAACTAAGGCCCATGCCCTTTTAAAATACTCATTAACACCTTTCATTTGATACCCATATTGTACAAATGCATTCTAGAGTCACCTCTGGTCCACCTTTATGGCGATATTTCGAAAAGGCGTCCACCTATAGAACTAAGGCCCACCCCTTTTTAAAATACTCATTAACACTTTTCATTTGGGGGGCTAAGATACTTGGCTTGGATATCATAAGTGGTTTCAGGCTCTGGATCAGGGACTGATATCAGTCTTAGACCGGCCATAATGACGAATGTCACGCGTGATTAGTTATCACGTCCTGCACTAGGTGCCCCTGCTTCTACTGATAATGGCGGATCTAGAGAGGACAACTCAATAAAACCCGCACCCCTTGAGTCATTGTGCCGAGCTCAGGGGAGGGAGAGTCAAGATCGGTACACAACGGTGACGAACTGGACTGTTTTAGGACTTTGATTTCACATTACATTTTGACTTGATGACATTGGGCTGGTAGGTGCGGTATTCTGCCACTTTAGTAGGTCGGGGTGAAACCCTACCAAAATGGCTGGTAGGCTAATGCTGCACCTGCCCACGTCCCGCTAAAACCGTGGTGGGCCTCAAGGTACGTTCCGGCTCCGTCGCCGTTAACTTGGTGGTGTAGGTGCGGTTGAAGATTTTCACGCTTCGCGTCCGTTCTGGCTCTGAACGCATTACTCATAAGGTAATGCGTCAACCCTCGCGTGGCCTCCCTGCGTAGCATAGATAACCACGAGATCGTTAAAGGGCTCCGGATAGCGGCCTTGAGAAGGGACTTTTTTAGAATGGACAATACTAATACGAATCCGCCAAGGATGGGGTGCGGAAGAAGAGCGCTTTTGATGGAAATCCGTCAAATCAATCTTCAGCACTCTAAGGCGGCTTCCGCAAATTTGTTGCTCTGCCTTGAAAAAGGCGGAGTGGATATAGTCCTTGTCCAGGAGCCGTGGCTGAGTAGTAACGGCAGTAAGATTTCTGGATTAAGGACTGGAAAATTCAACACCTTGGTGCATGGGGAGGCAAGTAGGCCTAGATCCTGTGTGCTTGTTAAAAAGGAGATTAAAGCTTTTATTCTCTCTAATTTCAGCAATGCTGACGTAACCACGGTCTGCCTCGAGGGAGGAAGTAATGAAATGTGGGTGGTCTTAGCGTACATGCCCAACGGGGACGTAGTGGGACCACCACCTGCGATACTGGGTGAAATCACCGCTGAAGCAAGGCGGAGAGGTGTTGGCGTGATCATCGGTGCCGATGCAAATGCCCATCATAGCATTTGGGGAAGCTCGGATACCAACACTAGAGGTGAGTCTTTATTTACTTTTATTGTAGATGAGGGACTTTGTATATGTAATAGGGGGAATGACCCGACTTTTATTACTGCGTTAAGGGAGGAGGTCCTGGACCTCACCCTGGTTAGTAGAGAACTGGAAGGTCGGATATCTGGATGGAGGGTTCTCAACGAGCACTCCTTCTCTGATCACCGATATATTCAGTTCTCAGTGAACGAAGAACGTCCTGGTAAAATATATTTTAGGAACCCTAAAAGTACTAACTGGGACTTGTATTGTAGGAAGCTGGGAGAGCTACTGCCTGCGGTGCCTATCATTAGTTCGGGCCTGTCCGAATCTGAGATAGACGTTCTGGTGGAAAACTTCACCTCGGCAAGCAATAGCGCCTTTCAGCTGTCCTGCCCATTGAAAACTTACAGGGGGAAGGGCAAGCCGCCCTGGTGGTCGGATTCTCTTGACGACCTAAGAGCTTCCAGTCGGCGGCTCTTCAACAGAGCCAGGAGGAGTAAATTACCCTCGGACTGGGAGCTCTATAAGGTGAGTCTGGGGATTTATAAATATGAAATAAGGATAGCCAAGCGAGATGCATGGCGAAGCTTCTGCGAAAACGTAGAAGGCTGCAATGAATCCGCGAGATTTAGAAAAATACTCTCTAGGAACCCCGCTCCTCTGGGGTATCTGAGAGATGATGGTGGGGACTGGTCGATGAGTAGCGAGGAGTCCCTAGGGCTTTTACTGGACAATCATTTTCCCGATGTCCCAGTTGCGCAGGGATCTTCGCCTGCATGGTCGGCGGTCGTTGGCCATGCAGAAGTGCCTGCCATTCCAATACGGGAAAGTCAGATAACCTGGGCTATAGGGTCGTTCAAGCCCTATAAGTCTCCGGGCCCGGATGGAATCATTCCTGCGCAGCTTCAAAGGTCTTTGGGGATTTCCTGCCGCTGGTTGGCCATCATATATACTAACTGCCTCAGGCTTAACTATATCCCGAAGTCTTGGCACACGGTTAGGGTTATTTTCATTCCGAAGGCCGGCAGAAGCTCTCATGTATCACCTAAGGATTTCAGGCCAATCAGTCTCTCGTCGTTTCTTCTTAAGACGTTTGAGCGGTTGATTGACCTGTACCTACGGGAAAGGATACCTCGGGGGTTACTGTCGGCTTCACAACATGCGTACTGCAAGGGCAGATCGACGGAAACGGCTCTCCATTCGATTGTAAAGCAAATAGAGGGGTCCCTAGAACACAAAGAGTATGCTCTGGGTGCCTTTCTAGACATCGAGGGAGCTTCTAACAATGTCTTACCGGGGTCAATCGAAAGAGCTCTGGTGGGTTTAGGAGTCGAGGCGGCTCTGGTTGAATTTATTAGCAAACTTCTATGCGGCAGAATTGTCGCAGCGGAGTGGGGAGGGGCCATAATTAAGAGGAAGGTGTGCAGGGGCACGCCACAGGGGGGTGTCCTATCTCCTCTCCTCTGGGTTGTGGTAGTCAACGAGCTTCTTGCGGAGCTGGAAGCCAATGGTTGTCGGGTGGTTGCCTATGCAGATGACCTCGCTATCCTAGTCAGAGGCAAATCTCTGGGCGCCCTGCGCGATGTTCTTCAGGGCTACCTGGATACTGTGGCTAGGTGGGCTGAATCATGTGGATTGGCGGTCAACCGGGGAAAAACGGAATTGGTCCTTTTCACAAGAAGATATAAGGTGCCCGATTTCAGAACTCCCTCGATTGGAGGGGTACCGTTGGTACTTTCTGATAGGGTTAAATATTTGGGGATTGTTTTGGACAAGAAACTGTCCTGGAGACCCAATGTGGAAGATCGGGCCAGGAAGGCCGCCATTGCCTTGTACTGCTGCAGAGGAGCTATCGGAAAGAGATGGGGACTCTCGCCAAGAATAGTACACTGGCTTTATGAGATGGTGGTCAAACCGATTCTGCTATATGGGGTGCTGGTCTGGTGGAAAGCACTGGACACGGCGAGCACCTCCAAAATGTTAGTGTCAGTGCAACGGGCGGCGCTGATCGGTATCAGTGGCGCTCTCAGAACAACGCCTACCTTGGCACTGAACGTCATGCTGAACATATACCCAGTAGATATTGCGGGAAAGGCGGCCGCGGCAAGGTCGCTGGTCAGGCTTCGTGATATGGGATATAGACTTTCTGACCGCGGACACTCTAGCCTTCTTACCAGTTTCGACTTCATCCCGGACAGAACGGACTACTGTATGCCGATAACAGCTCCCTATGCAACCTTCACCCCAGTTATTCCAGAGAGAGAGGATTGGGGAAGAGGAATTATCTGGGGCATGGGACCGGTTAACTTGTTCACGGATGGGTCAAAGCTGGATGGAAAGGTTGGTGGGGGGGTCTTTTGTCAAGAGCTAAATTTAAGCCGCAAGTTTAAGTTGGCTGATCACTGCAGTGTATTCCAAGCGGAAATTGCTGCGATTAAGGATGCGGTGGATGGAATGCTATCCAGTGCTACCACGGTTAGGGAATTTAACATCTACTCTGTTAGCCAATCGGCTATCAAGGCCTTGAGCTCAACTACAGTGCGATCGAGGGTGGTCTGGGAGTGCCTGACCTCGCTTGCGATTGCATCGAATTATTTTACAATTAAGATTATCTGGGTCCAGGGCCATAGTGATATCCCGGGTAACTGTCAAGCGGATCTCTTAGCCCGCATCGGTACAACTGAACCGGATGAAGATGGCTGTAGGGACTTCGGGATCCCGCTGGCCACCTGTGGATTGCTCCTCCATAGCTGGGCCTCGAATCAGCTCAGCAAACGTTGGGCGGATACCACGTCTTGCAGGGTAGCAAGATCTTTCTGGCCGAAAGTGGATAGCAGGAGGTCTGCTGAAATAATTGGGTTCACTAAGGCTCACCTATCAATGGTCATTGGGGTTTTGACAGGGCACTGTCCCATGGGTATCCTTGCGGTACGTCTCAATATACTGGAAACTCCATCCTGCTGCAGCTGTATGGAGGATGATGAGGTGGAATCACCAAATCACTTTATGCTTGATTGTCCAGCTTTTGCCAGAATTAGGCGAAAGTACTTCGGTCGCGACAGACTTGGATCTCCCGAGAATATATCCAAAGTTGAGATCGGTATCATTCGGAGCTTTATCGTTGCTACCCAACGATTCTCTAAGTAGCTGGATCTAGGTCGCCGTTATTTTTGGTGTATGTGGTATCACAACGGACCTTCGTGTTGTCCAAGTGAGCTATCCTTATCAGGGCAGCTACGACCTAACCTATCCTACCTTTCATTTGATACCCATATCGTACAAACAAATTCTAGAGTCGTCCCTGGTCCACCTTTATGGCGATATTTCGAAAAGGCGTCCACCTATAGAACTAAGGCTCACGTCCTTTTAAGATACTCATTAACACCTTTCATTTGATACCCATATCGTACAAACAACTTCTAGAGTCGCCCCTGATCCACCTTTATGGCGATATTTCGAAAAGGCGTCCAACTATAGAACTAAGGCCCACGTCGTTTTAAGATACTCATTAACACCTTTCATTTGATACCCATATCGTACAAACAAATTCTAGAGTCACCCCTTGTCCACGTTTATGGCGATACCTCGAAAAGGCATCCACCTATAGAACTAAGGTCTACGCCCTTTTAAAATACTTATTAACACCTTTCATTTGATACCCATATCGTACAAACAAATTCTAGAGTCACCCCTGGTCCACGTTTATGGCGATATCTTGAAAAGGCATCCACCTATAGAACTAAGACCCACGCCCTTTTAAAATACTCATTAACACCTTTCACTTGATACCCATATTGTACAAACGCATTCTAGAGTCACCCCTGGTCCACTTTTATAACGATATTCCGAAAAGGCGTTCACCTATAGAACTAAGGCCCACTCCTTTTTAAAACACTTATTAACAACTTTCGTTTGATACCCATATCGTACAAACAAATTCTAGAGTCACCCCTGGTCCATCTTTATGGCGATATCTCGAAACGGCGTCCATCTATAGAACTAAGGCCCATTCCCTTTTAAAATAGTCATTACCATCTTTCATTTGATACCCATATCGTACAAAATAAATTCTAAAGTCACCTTTGGTCCACCTTTATGGCGATATCTCGAAAAGGGGCCACCTATAGAACTTAGGCCCACTCCTTTTAAAATTATCATTAACACATTTCATTTGATACCCATATCGTACAAACAAATTCTAGAGTCACCCCTGGTCCACCTTTATGGCGATATCCCTAAATGGCGTCCATCTATAGAACTATGGCCCACTTCCTCTTAAAATACTATTTAATACCTTCCATTTGATACACATGTCATACAAACACATTCCAGGGTTACCCTAGGGTCTTTTTACAACATGGTGATTTTCCCTTACTTTGTCTCCACAGCTCTCAACTGAGTATGTAATGTTCGGTTACACCCGAACTTAGCCTTCCTTACTTGTTTTTATTTAACTTTGTATTTTAGATACTTTGAACTTTGTAATTTTCAAATGTATTATCAATATTTTAATTTTCAATATTGATTTTTCAATTTTCAAAAATTTTCATTATTGTGAAAAATAGAAAATAAAATAGACGCATACATTTAGGCGTTTTAAAAAATATAATTTAAAGTTTTGTTAAAAAATAATATGTGGTTTCAATTACTGCAGATGGTAGTGTTACAATATTAGCAACACTAAAGGGTACTACCATCACTTAGCCGATGCTAAACAGTGATATCATGCACATCCATAGATCAATCATTATGTATCTACATAAACGAATGTACGTATACGAGCAGCGGAGAAACAATGCACAAACACATGCGTATATCTTATCTAAATTGCTCACAAGAGAGGGCAATAATTTGTGCAAGTATTACTCAAATGAGAAGTTATAAACGTCGTTGTGGCTGGCGATTTTGTAGCCGATAACTAACTAGTAAGTTCTGGAATGGAAAAGCCTAGAAGTATGCAATGAGAAATCAAAAAGTATAAAAGGCGCGACAATTGAGAAATCAGTTGCATTTGAGCTATCAATCAGTTTGGTTATTAAGCAATCTGTTCATTGCAAAGTATAAGTGTTATTGTGAAGTACTTTAATAAAGGCCATTTTTCCATTATTCAAGATTGGAGTTATTTATTCAACAGATTAGCGATACGAACGTTGGCAGAAGATTGCAAATAAGGGAAATTGCAGTAAAATCGTTACAATATGTTGTGGAACGAATTAAAGTGCTTTTAGATTAACAGGGTTGTCGTTGACAACTAATAGTACTAACTGAGCACTTATATTAATAAAAGTAAATAGTTATACTACTAAATTATACTTTTGCTACAACTTAAAAATAAAAATTTGCATCCACTATACCTTCCTTTTTACCCATTACTTGAACTACTTCTACTATAATAAATTACATTGCTCTTCCATCAAACACAGCTCATCAATTTTCTGGATAATTAATTACAGATTTCTTATTCTATATGTTCTATGTTTAATTGAACTCAAATTAAACGCCCTGTTTAATAGAAATAGTTAAAGTAAGGGAATATGAATCATTTATTTTTATTATTATTTTTTAGAAATAATATAAATATAAGTTTGCCTGTTTCATCTAGGAAAACCTCGCCCTTTAGGGAGGTCATAATGTTAGATAATAGGATCATTTATACCTAGTTAACTTAGATAGTAGATATAGGGTCCGATAGAAAAGGAAATATAAATACGACAAATATTTTTAAGTTAATTCCCTTAGACAAAAATTATGGATAGAAAAATAATTTTACATTTAATCCCTTAAAAATAGAAATATCGGTCAGAAAAATAATTTCAATATAGATCCTATAGAGCAAAAATATTGATAAAAACAACAACTTTGCATTAATACCACTCTAACAAAGCGTTTTGTTGCCCCGGTGCTTCTTCAATAATTGCTGGGGTATACTCGCCGTGTCCGAGGTTCGCTTACAATAAATTTGTATTTCGGGCCACTTTGCAAATCGTTTTCATATAAAATCCACGGCTAGTGACTGCGCGTCTCTGCTGCGGCTTATGTCGGTGCGTCTGCGTGATTGGAACTCTGGTATGGTTGACGTCGTATATTTGCGAAAATCTGCTGCGGTCAACGTCGTATGTTTGCGAAACTCTGTTGCGGCCAAGGTCGTATGCTTGCGTGACTCTGCTGGGGCCAGCGTATTATGCTTGCGTAGCGCTGCTGCGGTCAGCGTCGTGTGTTTGCGTAGCGCTGTTACGGCCAGCGTCGTATGTTAACGTAACGCTGTTGCGGCCAACGTCGTATGCTTGTGTGACTCTGCTGTGGCCAACGTATTATGCTTGCGGGCAGCATCGTGTGTTTGCGTAGCGCTGTTGCGGCCAGCGTCGTATGTTTGCGTGACTCTGCTGTGGCCAACGTATTATACTTGCGTAGCGCTGTTGCGGCCAGCGTCTTATGTTAGCGTAGTGCTGTTGCGGCCAGCGTCGTATGTTGGCGTGCCTCTGCTGTGGCTAACATCGTATGTTTGAGTAACGCTGTTGCGGCCAGCGTCGTATGTTGCGCAGCGCGGTTGCGGCCAACGTCGTATGCTTGCGTGACTCGGCTGTGCTCTCTTGTGCCTTGCGTCGGCGTCTTGCTGGCGTCTCGGTGGCGTCAGGGCGGTCGCGTCGCTGAGGTGAGGTTTAATGATGGTTTATTTGGTCCTCACACTGCCCCCCTGCACTTCGGAGAGTCGGCCCTCGGTATCCAGAAATCGTATGCGCGCTTTGCTTTTCACTATGGTGACCTTGTACTTCTCTGTTTGTAACCGCATTCGGGAGCAGGCTTTGCCTTCGGCGATGCGTCGGAATATGTCCCGCGCTTCCCTTGCTATCTCCGGGAATAGGTCCAGCATTGGTCCACCTGCGTCTTGGACCACGATCGTTACTACTTGGTGGCCTTCTGTTGTTGGTTGTGGCTTCGTTTTGGTGTCTGGTGTTAGGGAGTGAATGTTGTCTTCAGTGCTTGATTGTGGAACTGTGTGAGGGTGGTATGTGGTGGTAGTGCTTTGTGTTATCTCCTTGGGTTTTCGACCGTCACGTAGGAACCAGGTCATTTCTGTGCGCTTCTTGCTCGCCATTTCCTCAGTGAACGGCTGTCTACACAGTCCGGGTATTCCTTCTCCGCTCCCCGTGTATCGCAATACCCTCTCCATGTTTTCGGCTACGTAGACACCACAGTCGATATTGTTTTATTGTTGTGGAACCTCGAGTACTAGCTCCTGAGCTTTAAAACTGTCGTGCCCGTACCGCTGTATGTATTCCCACCGGAGGAAGTGCGCCCAAGCCTGTTTTGCGTGCGTAACTTTGGCCCTGTTCATTGAGTCCGCTACCCATGCACATCACTCCTGCCAGCATTCCGTGTCAGTGACGTGGTGGGTGACGGCTGGATTTGCCAGACCGAGTAGGTACAAGTGTTTAGCTGCGTTGTGGGGTGATAGGATGGCACATCTTGCCAAACAGGTCGACGTTCCGGACCCAGCGGTGTATGCGTCGGTAATCTTGCTCTGTGTTCCTCTTCTGGGTCAGGTGCCAGATCACGAACGGGCTGAGAGTCGTATTTTGTTGTCGGTATTGCTCTTCCAGTCCCTTTGCCCAAGAGTCAATGACGGTGTCCGTCAACCATTTAGATCCGTTGAGGGTGTAGAGGTCAGTCGCGTAGATGGGTATTCCGCCTGGTTCTGCCGGGAATATTGTTTTAGGCGTTTTCTTCTCCGCTGGTGCTGTGTCTTCATCCGAGGAGAGCTCAGTGATTGTCGGCAACTGTTGTTTGCCGGTGGAGCTGTGTCCTCACCCGAGGAGTGCTTGATGGCTGCCGTTAACTGCCCTGCCTTCACTTCTATCCTACCAAGTGTGGCTGTTAGCGGTGATGTTCCGGTCCTATTGTGTGTCTTGGCTGCGGCTTCCTCCAATTTCCAAGTGCGCGAGGTGCGTACCAAGAGTTCGATTGCCCATCTGGCTGTTTCTGTTGCGCGTCTGACCTTAGTGCTGGCGTAAGCTGCGGCTGCGGCTGATTCGGTGTTCGTGGTGTTGGCGTCGGTGCCTGTAGTGTGTGATGGTGTAATGATGCGTGCGACGTTAACGTACGTGTGTGCGTTAGTTGCGCGCCTGTTGCTGACGTTGCCGCCAGTAGCGGTTGATGGTGTAATGATGCGTGCGACGTTAGCGTACGTGTTTGCGCGTGTAGTTGCACGCATATTGCTGACGTTGGCGCCAGTGGCTCCTTCCAGCAGTACGACCCTAGGGCGTTTTGCTTCCCCATCCTTGTAGCACTGGCGCATGCGCTTGACGCTGTTGGTCAGTTTGGCATTATATTTCTCCATGGTAAAGTGTTGATTATAGAAAAAAATGCGTAGCAAAATAAAACGTTGTTGTCACATCGGTGGTTTGCAATAGAATGACCGGTACGTGCCTATTCCCCACTACCTCATATAAAATTTTTTTTTGGAATTATTTTGATTTCACGCGATGGTCTCTACTGCATGATATGCCTTAAGTTCTGCGATAATGACGGTTTTCTCCTTTGTTCCGTTGGGTTTTCGTACTTTGAGTATCACTGGTGATACATATCCTAGGATTTGGTAGGGCCCGTCATATTTGGGGGCCAACTTTGCCCCGAAATTTTCTCCGGCCTTGGAGAGATGGTTTTCCTTTGCGAGCACTAGTTCGCCGACTACGGGAGTCCATTTTCTCCGCCATAGATTGTAGTGCCGTGCTTGGTCTGCCGCCGTATTTTCCATGTTCTGCCTCACTATTCTGAATGCCTCTTGCATTCTGTCGGCTTTTTCTTCTGCCGTTGTGGTGGCTGTGCCCGCCCCAGGTTGACCTTGTCAAACAATCTCCCTGGTAGTCGCGGTTCCCGTCCTTGTACGAGGAAAGCTGGACTGTATCCTTTGGACGCCGTCACACTGGTGTTTCTCGATCTCTGGGAGAAGGTCATCCCATCTGTTGTGCTGTGATCAGGTGAGTTGTGCTATGATTCTCTTGACTGTTCTTTTCGCCCGCTCCGTGGGGTTTTCTTGCGGGGTTTAGGGTGCTGTGAATTGTTGTTGTATCCCCATTTCCTTAAGGGAACGCTGCCACATTGTGCTGGTGAACTGAACGCCGTTGTCCGATATCAGTATCTTGGGAGCACCAAAACTTGTGATGATGCGTTCTCTGAACGCGCGGCGAAGGATCTCTGCTGTAGCACGCCTCATGGGGACCTGTTCCACCTATTTGCTGAAGCGGTCGAAAAATATTAATAGCATCGTGTTCCGTGTGTGGATCGTGGGAGTGGGTTGACGAAATCCGCGCATACCGTAGCGAATGGTTCTTGGGCCATCTGTGTGATCATCTTTCCAGCTGGCTTTTGCTGTGCTTCCTTGTATTTCTGGCAAGACTCGCACTGTCGTACGTATCGACTGATCTCCTGAAACATGCCGGGACAGTAGTATCGGTTGGCAATCCGCACTACCGGCCGGCGGATGCCCATGTGTCCAGCGCTTGGTATGTCCTGGTTTTCTTCTAATACTCGTTGTCGCAGTGGTGTGGGTACACAAAATTTCGAAGGGACCGCTTCTTCATTGTGTGACCGGCAGGGAATATGGCGGTACAGTTGTCCATCTTGTATCATGTAGTCAGAATATTTCTCGCTGTTAGTGTTCACTTCGTTCACGCGCTTCGGGCGTTGGGCTGCCGATAAGTCCATGCATAACCTCCACTTCCCGTTTTTCTTCTTGGCTAGTACGATTGGTGCACTGTGGGGGCTACAGGATGGCTCGATGCATCCTTTATGGAGTAATTCGTCAACTTCGTTGTTGATGATGGTCTGCATAGCTGGGTTGTGTGGGAAGTAACGTAGTTTGATAGGGCGGTCGTCCGTTAGGATAATCTTGTGCTCGGCTATTTTCGTCACCCCACTCATGTTCTCGAACTTTCGGAGTTCTTTTGCCAGAAAACTGCGCACTCGTTCCGCCTCGTCCTCATCGCAGGCACAGTTGATCCTGTTGATCCTGTCATCTATGTTATTGTTGTCCTCGCCTGGTGGTATTAACCCCTCCGTGACCTGTGTCGGCTCCGCTGGTGGCAATGTATGCTGTGTGACTGGCCTGGATAGCGCGAGATGACCTCCTAGGCAGGATATGGTTGCTCCAGTGCTCCATAGCGTATCTAGGCCCAGTATGATATCGTCGATTGCTCCGGGTATGACGTGTAAAACTGTGTGGTGTAACGCTTCTCCGAGGCGTACCTCAGTCCTTATGGCGTCGAAGATTGTGGTGCTAGTCCCGCTTGCCATCGTTATTTTGATGGCCACTCTCACCATTTCTCCGCTCCCAGAGTTTACCACAAGTTCTGCGAAGCTGCTCGAAACGAAACTTCTCGATGCCCCTGTATCGATGGCCGCTTCGGCTGATTCCGCGCCAAGCCTGGCTACGGCGTAAAGGCGGTCGTGCTCTTGGTACATTACTACTGCCGATTCGGCGCTGTGTTCTTTGGGCTCACTGCTCCTTGTTCTTCGTTAAGCCCTCTGTCGTTTCCCTGACGTAGATGGCAGCATTCGATTGTGCATATGTCACTGCGCCCACACTCCCAGCAAAAGATTTTCCGTGGGTTTCGGCATCTATTGGCGTAGTGTCTTTGCTCACCGCGCCTCCTGCATACGTTGTTGGGGTCGAATCTCTGATTGCCTGGAGGCGTCTGGTGCGGTACGCTCGGCGGTGGGGATGCAGGGGATGATACCATGGTCGTGTCACCTGCGATGTGTCGCGTAACTTCGCGGCGATTTCCGCCTGATGGTCTTTGATAGTCCTCATGTATGCTCTCGTATTCCTCGGCAAGGGTTAGGAGTTCTGCGAGATTGGTGAAGTCCCTCCGACGGATGTACAGTCAGTAATCGGGGTGGCTATTCCGGAAGATTCGTTCCAGCCGCTGTTCGCTCGTGTACATTGTGTGTCTCATCAAGCTCTGTTTCGCTAGCACGTAGTCCTTTTACTTCTCCCTTTTATGCTGCCTTCGTTGGCGTATGTCGTCCTCAAGACGCTCGAGATACCTGAAGGGTACGAAGAAACGTAAAAAATTCTGTTTGAAGCTTGTCCACCTTTCCCAGTGCCCATTGTCATTGCGATACCGTTGTAGCCCGGGCCCCCTAGTAGCTCGGGCATGGTTTCTGGTAGGAGATCCGCGTTTAGCGCGTACACTTGGACTAACTCCTCTAGCCGCTCGATGAACCCTAACGGATCCCGACCACCGTCGTACTTAACTGACCACTTCCGCACTTGATCGATGATGGGTGCGAACACAACGGTCGGTGCTTGAGTTACCTGAGATGTATAATTTATGGCTGGTACCATTGTTCCCGATGGTAAGTACGGTTACGTGGGTTGCGTATTCCGTGGAGGTGTCTGAGATGTACCGTTGCATGATACCGCTGTTCCTGATGATAAGTACTGGTGTGGGGGTGCTGCACTCCTGGGAGTGTACGCGAATTGGGTTTGCTCTGGTTGTCTATCGGCGATGTTTATGGTGCCGCCTCCGTTCGACGGAATCGGTGTCTTAGCCTCATTTAACTCACTCCTGTCTGTAGTTTCCTTAAAAGCGGCTTATAGGGATAAAAATTTTGCATGTATTTCTGAGTCCATATTTTCTTTCAAAGCCAGTGCTGCTATGCGCTTTGAGATTTCTCGGGTGGTACCTTTCTGCTCAATATCCAATTCCTGTGTGATGGATATCAGCCGCTCCTTTGAAATGTTCTCTAACTACGTGCTATCAATCTGGTCGTCTATTTTACGGTTAGGTTTCTAGTCAGGAATGTTCCTTCCGATTTGCAGGGTCCCTGCTCGGGCGCCAATTGTAACGAAGCTTTTTCTTGCCCCGGTGCTGCTTCAATAAGTGCTGGGGTATACTCGCCGTGTCCAAGGTTCGCTTACAATAAATTTTGTATTTCGGGGCACTTTGCAAATCGTTTTCATATAAAATCCACTTTATTGCTTTAACTCTATATATTATAACTGTAGCAAAATGTTCCCAATAGTTACGTTGTAAAAAGGAATTGTTCTTACCAAATAACTAAAATGGGGAAACAATTATCCGGATTGTCGAGGTTCTGACGAGGTTGGTCCAAATATCCAAAAAAATGGAAGTTCTTGACAATACTTAGTGGACGCGTGTTGGTAGCAACAAATGAAAAACGCAGGACATTTTAGTATGTCACATTAGAGCTTTATTTGTTCCAAATTGTCGCAATGCATGTATATTTTCTTTATTTTTAAGCTGATTTGCAAACAGGGTTTGTTTTACCCAAAAACTTAAACTTTTTAAAAATTCACAATTTAAAGCTGCCGCTCCAGTCAAAAGTAAAAAGGAAATCCATCATTATAATAATGTGTGTATCTGCATTTCTACGTGCAGGGTCGCATTATTGCCGATGGGCATGTTATAAATGAAACATCAGCTGACTGATTTTGATGTGGTGTGTTTGAGTTTAGTGCGCTGTTACATAACTATAATAAACAAATGTAATAAAAGAAAGATATGTATGTATTCTTCACTTCGATTGATGTTTGCTCTATGATTAGTGGTGGGCTAACGGTCCTCCAGTTCCTTTAGGATCGTTCCGTTAGGACGCCTTGCTGGTCGCTGCCTGGGTGTGGGTAAATGTATCACTGTGACGCCCTGCGTCGGCGTGGCTCTCTTACGGCTAGCGACTGCGCGTCTCTGTTGCGGCTTATGTCGGTGCATCTGCGTGAGTATAACTCTGGTGTTGTTGACGTCGTATATTTGCGTAACTCAGCTGTGGTCAACGTCGTATGATTGCGTAACTCTGCTGTGGACAACGTCGTATGTTTGCGTAGAGTTGTTGCGGCCAGCGTCGTATGTTTGCGTAGCGAGGTTGCGGCCAACGACGTATGCTTGCATAACTCGGCTGTGCTCTGTTGTGCCTTGCATCGGCGTCTTGCTGGCACCTCGGTGGCGTCAGGGCGGTCGCGTCGCTGCTGTTTATTACTGTCGCGGCGCGGTCCCCGTCAGCACAGGCGGGCGGACGTCACCTGCTCGCAGGTGCGCGTTACTGTGGCAGGGCCTTTGCTTACGCGGGTGTGAACGAAGTCCCAAGCGGTGTTTGCTGGTAGTACCGACGCATTCAAAACTTGAGACCACGACTCACTCCTATGAAACGATCTCTCCTGTTTGTGGAACCGACACATTCGAGATGCGCTTCACTGGTAGCTCTGGTCACGACCACAGCTCCGTGCTAACTAACTGCTGTGTCGCTCCTTTTATGGTTATCGTGTTTGGTGTTGCTAGCTCAAATGATTCAGTTTCCATGGTTACCATGTTGCTGTTAAATGTTGCGAACACTCGTTGTGTTGCTAAGACTTGTTAGTTTGTCGTGTTGCTATTAAGTGTTGTGATCGCTAGTTGTGTTGCTGATATTTGCTGATTTATCGTGTTGCTAGGGCCTTTTATGACTGGCTATTGTGTTAATGCTGTGTTAAATATGTTGTGGGGTCGTTTTGTGTTGGCCAAATTAATGATGTTTTATTCGGTCCTAACAGCACACAGAATAGGAAATAGCGGTAGGACAAACAAACATAAGGAAATTATAATCCATAAAAATAGGCTTAAAACAATATAAAACCTCTAGTAATAACCAGAATAATTTAACAAAAAATAAAAAATAAAAAATAGAAACAACAATCTCATTATAAGCATTCCACTTTATTCGTCAAGCATATTTTCAAATGTAAAAAAAAGACGAAAGTCAGCATAATAGGTACACATGTAAAGCAAATGTAAACAAATAAAAATAAAAAAACTACATAAACAAACAAACTTTATTTTGTCATCAAGTTACCATTATGTCATAAATTACAATCGAATACGAATAACAATTGAAATTTTGTAAACCCAAGCAATTTTTAAATGGGGAACTTGGCCTCGTGAATAGTGTTACATAATTGGCGCCAAATTATGTATAACCTTTCCTCAAAGGCGGGTGGTGTAGCCTTACTTGGAAAGCGTTTCACTTTCAATGCATTTGATGGTACAATATATACACACATATATAGACCACACAAGTAGTCAAATTTTACTGACCCAAATAATTATTTGAACTCAGCAGGAGTTCAGTATTATATGTGCATACCGGCACATACGACACATATTTGTTTACATTTGTCAATCCGCCACATTGATCAACACATATGTCGATTAGTCACACTGACCGACATATTTGTTTCTTAGTCATATTGACGGTCGAACAATATACATATGCACATACATGGGTTATTATAATATGCTAACTAAAAAAAAAAAAATAAATGTAAGGCGCGATAACCTCCGAAGAGATCTAAGGCCGAGTTTCTCTTCCAATTTGCGTCGTGCTCCTCTTGATTTTCCCTACAAATTGGCCGGACGGGACCTACATGTTTTATGCCGACTCCGAACGGCATCTGCAAGGCAGATGAGTTTTCACTGAGAGCTTTTCATGGCAGAAATACACCCGGAGCGCTTGCCAAACACTGCCGAGGGGCGACCTCGCTTAGAAAAATTTTCTTCTAATTGAAAAACCTTATTTCTAAAATTTTGATGTTGCTTTGCCCGGGAGTTGAACCCGAGGCATACGGTGTGATATGCGAAACACGCTACCATCACACCACGGTGGCCGCCGTATCTAGTTTGTAAGTATTAGTGTAAATATGTATTAGTAATGTAGAAATATTTTGTATAAAAGAAAGAGTTTTGTGAAGAAACAATCAATCAATCGCCCCCCCCCCCCTCCCCCCTCCCCCCCCGTTCAGCAGCCTTGCTGCTCAGCAAGCCACAACAAGTACTGGCGCCACCAACTCATATGACCGATCCCACTCATAACTACAATCTCCGTAGTAGAGTAGGTGGCAAAGCCGAGCAATGCCCGCCCCATCTTCTTCCGCCTCTTTTGCGGCAGCAATCGTGTAGGTCAGGGAAAAAGACTCTTAGTCACTACCATCTTTTGCACCGTTTGCCAGCACAGAATATATATGTTTGCGACATCCGCCCAATGCAGCTCCTGACTTGGACGATGCCACTTTCCCAGATGTCCTAGTCTCCGCGACGGGAATCCCCATGTTACCAGGCCGCAAACCCAAATATACCGGGTGCCCCAATGCTTACCCGGGACGTCCAGTCCCAGGGCCACAACAGCAATTACGTCCTAGCCTTTCACAACCCAGGCGTAGTAACCCGTCGCTTACTCCTAGAGTGACGACGTCTCCTCCGCTGCACTTCAGAATTCTGCAGTTAAATTGTAATTGATTAACTGGCAAGATCACGGAGATAGTCGATTTCATGAAGCGGCACAACATCCGCATTGCTGCGATTCAAGAGACTAAACTCACAGCAAGATCTGCTCTGTAGACCTGTCCTGGGTATAGAGTCCACAGAAAAGATCGCGAGAGCGGAAATGGAGGCGGTCTCGCGTTTGTCGTACATCACTCAGTGCAATATCATATATTTAATCCCGATATTGGCCACAGGGACAATGTTCTAGAACGTCACGGCTTATCTGTCTGGTCAGGGGATGTAAACCAAGAAATCATCAACATCTACATCCCTCCTGCCACCTGTTGACCCAGTGGATACCGCCCTAATATCAGAGCCCTACTCACTGGCGATAATCGCATTATCTTAGGCGATTTTAATGCCCGTTACGATCTATGGCATTCAAACCTGCAGGCGGGGGTGAGATGTTGGCGGTTCAAATAGAAGAAACGACGTTTTGCACAATAAACGGAGACGCCACCACTCGTATGGTAGGAAGCTTTCGCAGCTCGCCAGATATATCAAGCGTTAGCGCAGGACTCGTAAACTGCATCGACTGGCAGCCGATGGTAACATTTTCCTCCGACCACCTGCCTATACTTATTTCGCTCGAGCCAACCGCCGACTTCATCGTCACCGAAAAACGTACTTTCATAAACTTTAAAAAAGGAAAGTGGGATGAGTACAAATCCTATACATACAGCCGCTTTGCTGCCCTCCCTATCCCGACTGTGCTCGCCAAGGGGAGAGTGCTTTCCGCAACGTCATTGAATCCGCCTCCTCTTGCTTTACTCTCGCCGGAAGAATTCCCGAAATTCGGCCTCATTTTCCGGCGGAAGCCACAAATTTAGCGGTAGAAATTGACCTTATAAGAAAGCTCGATCCCGGCGACCCTCAAATAAGGGACATACACCAATGCATCAGATTGCGAACACAAGCGGGCGAAATGGGAGGAGTATCAAATGTTTGTAACCTCTCTGACGGTGTGGGTAAGCTTTGGTTCGCCGTAAAGTCCCTATCGAATCCGTCTAGGCACAATGGCAAAATTTCCATCATCTTTGACTCTAAAGTGCTGTATGCGAAGCAATTCGCGAGCGCTTTTTGCCGACAATATATGTATAATGCATTCTACGTTTGACAAAGTTAGACGGCGAGCCAACAGGCTGGCAGCACTCCTTAGTTTTGCTAATATTCGTAACACTGCCCTCCACCTAAGTCTGATCGTCACGATTAGACAAATCTCTCGATTTAACCGCTGCTAGCCTCTCCAAATGAACCACTTTCATTTTGGTTCGTGGTTTGCCAATGGTTTGTATGCGGTACACTACATCGTTGATCCGCTTTACAACTTTGTATGGGCCTTCCCAGTTACACTGCAATTTCGGGGACAAACTTTTTTGTCGTTGTGGGTTGTATAGCAGCACCAAATCTCCTTCCTGAAACTCTTCCGAATTAATTGCTTTATCGTACCTCGCTTTCATCTTGTCACTCATAATCTTTGCTCGTTGCCTTACCAGATCGTGTATCTCTCTCAGCTCCTCTTCCAAGACGCCAGTGGATTTCTTGACATTCCTCTCCGCATCTGCATCTATCCCATACTTCAAATCAGCTGGCAGTCGAAGGTCATTGCCAAAAATTACCTTTGCGGGAGTTTGGCCCGTTGTGTCATGTACTGCCGATCGGTAGGCCATCAAGAATAATGATATGTGTGTATCCCAGTCCTTATGGTACTTGTCTACTACTTTCTTTAATGCTCCTGCAATGTTCTATTGAAGCGTTCCACCATACCATCGGACTGAGGATGCAATGCAGTTGTCCGTGTTTTTCGAATGCCCAGCTTCTTGCACATTTCTTGGAACACAGCTGATTCAAAATTCCTGCCTTGGTCAGAATGTAACTCCATTGGTACACCATACCTTGCAACCCATTCCTTTTTAACCACTTCTGCTACTGTTTCTGCTTCTTGGTTTGGGATTGGGTATACCTCTGGCCATTTACTGAAATAATCCATATCCACCAGTACGTATTTGTTTCCGCGGTTGCTAGTAGGAAATGGACCTGCGACATCCATGGCGATCCTTTCAAATGGTGCACCTGAAATATACTGCTTCATCTGGCCATGACTTCGGGTTTTGGGCCCTTTCGCTCTGTTGCATACCTCGCAATTGGCAATCCACTCGGTGACCGACTGACGGCAACCAACCCAATAGAATATCTGCTTAATTTTCTCGAGTGTCTTCGTGATTCCAAGATGACCTCCGCTTGGACCATTGTGCAGCTCGCTGAGCACGCCAGGAATCCTCTTACTGGGAACAACTATCAGTTCTTCTTGCATTGGCCATCCTCACTCTCCCATACTCGATGCAAGCAACCGGATATCAATTCTAAACTGTTCCGTTGTGCCCAATATGACTTCGCAATGGGACTCTCTGCTGACATCTCCTCTCTGCTTGGTCTTTCGTTTCGTTCGAGCCATTGCATAACATGTGACAGATCTGTATCTTCTAGCTGACACTTTCTTAGTTGTTCCTTGTCCCATTCATCCGTACACGTTATAGTCATTAGCCGGACATATATAATGTCTTCTTTAGCCTCGGGCTTTGAGCAGTGTTTGCATTCCAGACTACATGGTCTTCGTGACATTGCATCAGCATTTCCATGGGTACTACCTTTTCGATGCTCAATGGAAAAGTCATAGCATTGTAGTCGCTCGATCCACCGTGCCAATTGTCCTTCCGGATTACGGAACTGCAGAAGCCATTTCAACCCTGCGTGATCTGTCCTGACACGGAATCGCTGGCCGTAGAGGTATTTGTGAAAATGTTTAATGCACTCTACCAATGCCAACAGCTCTCTCCATGTAACGCCATAGTTCCTCTCTGGTTTTCCAATTGAACGGCTGTAATATGCAACTACCTTCTCTTGTCCATCGACCAGTTGTGATAAAATGCCTCCTATAGCATATCCGCTCGCATCTGTATCTATAATAAACGTTGCTCCTGTAATCGGGTATGCCAACATTGGGGCAGTGCACAACCGCTCTCTCAATGTTTGGAAAGCTACTGCTTGCTCCTTCTTCCATTCAAAAGCTTTATTTTTCCTTGTTAGCTAGTGGAGACTATGGGCTATGCTGGCAAAATTTGGTACAAATCGGCGGTAATATGTGCACAGCCCAAGGAAACTTCTCAATTCATGCAGATTCTGTGGTCTTGGCCAATTATTTACTGCCTCTATCTTTTCATTCGCTGTACAGAAACCTTCTCTCGTTACCTTGTGGCCCAAATAATTTACTTCTTTTTAAACAGCGTACACTTTTTGGGACTTAAATTCAGACCAGCACCAGCTATTCTCTGGAAAACTTTAAAATAATTTACTTCCTTTTTAAACAGCGTACACTTTTTAGGACTTAACTTCAGACCAGCGCCAGCTATTCTCTGGAAAACTTCCTCCAAGTTTTTAAGATGTTCATCAAAACTCTTGCCCAATACGATGATATCGTCTAGGTACACCAAGCATGTTTTCCAATGTAGTCCTTTCAGTACCTGGTCCATGAGTCTATCAAAAGTAGCTGGTGCATTACAAAGTCCAAAAGGCATCACTGTAAATTGCCAAAGACCATCACCGGCACTGAAGGCTGTTTTCTCTTTATCTTCCTCATTCACCTCAACTTGCCAGTAGCCGCTTTTCAAGTCCAGTGTGGAAAACCATTTCGTACCAGATAGCGAGTCCAGAGTGTCGTGAATTCTTGGCAACGGGTAGCTATCCTTTTTCGTAACGTCATTCAACTTTCGGTAGTCCACGCAAAACCTCATTTTCCGTCCTTCTTCTTTACAAGTACTACCGGTGAGCTCCATTTACTAGCTGATGGTTCGATGACGCCGCTGTCACTCATTTCTTGTATGATTTGACTCACAACTTACCGCTTCTCCAGTGGAACACTACGTGGAGCTTGACGGATCGGCCTCGCATCTCCAGTGTCAATTTTATGTTTCACAACATTGGTGCTGCCTTGTTTGGAACCATCCTGGTCAAATATGTTCGCGTATTTTATGGGCAGTTGTTTTGCCTTTCTCTGATGGGCTTCCTCTAGCCCATGTGTCCATGCCGTGATATCATTTGAAAGATCAGTATTACTAGATGAAACGTGTTCCTGGAGCTGTTCACAGTTAATAACTACTTCGGCCTCTTGGCATCTTCCCAAAATAGCTCCTTTGGTCAAATTGAATGGTGATTTGAACTCATTGAGTACTCTTACCGGAATACGTCCATCTAGTTTTGTCATAGCCAGGGCTTTTCCTACAAGTATGTTCAGTGCTGATTTATTTGCTACTTTGACAACCCACAATTTGTTTGTCCCACAATCTCCATCAACCTTTGCCCAGATGACTGCTTGCTGACTCTCTTCCACCAGCACTCGTTTAATGCTGTAGCCTCTCTCGTAGCCGAAATTAAGTGGCACATCCATGTTCTTATATCGCATCGTCTTGCTTTGCATATCGATCTTGATGCCTTGGTTGATTAAGAAGTCCACTCCAATTATGATTTCATCAACAATACCTGCCACTATAAAATTGTGAAGTACCGTGACGTTCCCAATTGCTACTTCACATTCTACTTCTCCAATTAACTGGGTGTCCTCTCCCGTGGCAGTACGTAATCTTGCTCCGAGCAATGGTCTTATCTTCTTGTTGACTAAATCTGATCGAATGATGGAATGGGATGCACCCGTATCTACAGTCAGTAAACGTTCCTTTCCATCCATATATCCTCCGACAGTAAGATTGCTTGACCTTCTTCCAATTTGCGAGATAGAGATTATGGGGCATTCAATTGAGGGAGCCAGCTGTCGCCCCTTCCGGCTGACTCGCTTTAGTTTAACGATTGAGTGGATTTGGAGATTTGCTCGTCTCCTTCAGCTCTGCGTTTACGGCCACCCACATTTTTGGAACTATTGGAATTGCTACTGCAATGACGTGCAATGTGACCTAGGTTACCGCACTTGAAACATTTCATAACTCCGGCATTTTCCTGTTGTGATCCCTTCAGAGCTTCCAAAATTGTATCTACCCACTCTGGCCTTTATACTTCCACACGATGAGCTTTGTATGCTGGTTTAATCAATAATGACGCAGTTTCCTGAGTCAATGCATGGGATACCGTTTCAGAAAATGTTTGCTTTGGGTTCGCGTATGTGGCTCGCTTCGTTTCGACGTCCCGTATGTCATTTATAAAGCTCTGAATCTTCACTCTTTCCGTATATTCCACGGGTGCATCCGCATTTGCAAGATGAGCCAATCTTTCAATGTCCGAAGCAAACTCCTGCAAAGTCTCGTTAACTTTTTGGTAGCGGTTTTGCAATTCTATTTGAAATATCTGTTTCCTGCGTTCGCTTCGTGTATCGTTCTACAGCATCCATCAATGCGTCATAACTGTTCCGTTCGTACTCTGGAATAGTCTGTAAGCTTTCGGCAGCTGGTCCTTTCAATGCTACGAAGAGTGCGGCAACTTTATCTTCCACATTCCAGTTGTTCACTGCTGCGGTCTTCTCAAACTGTAGCTTAAAGACCTGGAAAGGAACAGAACCGTCAAAGGATGGCGTCTTTACCTTTGGATTACTCGCTGAAACTGCTGGATTATTTAGTTGTAACTGCTCGATACGTCCTCTCAAAGCTTCCACCTCGGCCTCGATTTTATCCTGTTGACCAATGAAGCCTTCATGAAACTGGGTTAGTTTTTCTTCCATATGCGCTTCCTGTTTAGATGATATACGGGCTTCCTGCTCTTCTAGTTGTGTGGAGATCTGAGATGATATCTGTCCTGAAATTTGTGCTGACATTTCTTGTGCTTCAATCTTTGATGTTATACGTGTCTCTTAGGTTTCCATCTGTGATGACATATACGTTTTCTGTTCTTCTAGTTGTGTTTCCATCTTAGATGTTATATCTGTCTTTTGCGATTCTAGTTGTTTTTCCATGTGTCGACATTTCTGAAATACGTGTTTCTTGTTCTTCAATTTTCGATGTTACTGTCGACGTTTGTGCAGATATTGCAGCCAATATCACGTTCAAATCTGTGCTAGTAACTGGCTGCGATGTTTCATTTTTCTCTAAAATTTTTGTTGTCTCCTCGCCATCAAGAGGAAAGACATACTCTTCCACGTTAATTCCTTCTGCTTCCATTGCCTCTCGTAGTTGTGCTTGAAGTTCGATTTTCATGCCGCTTGTATTCAATCCACGGTTCTCCAACTCCTTCTTCAGCTGCTGGATCTTCAATTCACTCCACTTTGCCATGTCCAAGTTGTATTCGAAGTCTTCGGAATTTATTCAACAATTCCTCTTCTGACACCAATTGTAACGATTTTACTTGCAATTCCTCTTATTTGCCCTTTTGCTATGTTCGTATCGCTAAACTGTTGAATAAATAACTCCAATATGTCTTTTTTAAAATACTTCACAATAACACTCAAACTGTGCAACGAATAGCTTAATAACCAAACTGATAGCTTAAATGAAACTGACTTTCAAAATAATGCTGCTATGGCTCGCTAGATATCGTCTTAGTCGTAACTGCTTGACAACCCAAATCAAACTAAATTACAGCGCCTCTACATCTGTCGCCTTTTATACTCTTTGGTTTCCTCGTTCGCATTGGAATCTACTAGCATTGTCCATGAGCTTTCAAACTTCTCCGCTATAACTAAAATTGCACAATTTTATACATCTTTTAGGCGCTTCCAGAATCTACTAGTCCAGTAGCTCTCAAACTTCTCAGATATATACATGTGTTAGTGCATTGACTCCCCGCTGCTCGTATACGTACATTGTACATATATGTAGACGCAGTTATTGTTTCGTTTATGTAGATACATAATGATTGAATTATTGATGTGCATTCACGTCACTGCTTAGCATCGGCTTAGAGCTGGCAGCACTCCTTATTTTTGCTAATATTCGTAACAATATGTACATTATAATAATTTTCTTTAAGCTGACTCTTGGTCATATGTATTAAAAACACGATTGCTTTTGTTTTTATCTTCAATATATTTCAATCTCCACCGGAGATCGTCATCAGGGCTACAACAACAATTAAAGTTTTATTTAACAAGAGTTATCCAATAGTGTATACATATATATTAACAAACATATTTACATGTTTTACTAGCATACATACATTGGCTGTTAAATAGGCAGCATCTATTCAGTTCAAGATGTTGTTTAGAACTGATTTTTGCGAATCAAGTAGGTGGCGGTATAAGTGAGCGACCGTTTCGGAGTCTTTTTTGTAGTTAAGTCTCTTGTTCTCATTCGTATTAATTATGTGGAGCATTTCCAACGTAAAGCGTTTGTTATAATGTTGCTCTTATTGTAGTATGCTCACCGTGTCGAAGTCAGGTTGATGTCCACTCTCAGCACAGTGGGCTGCTGGTGTTGTTTTATGCGTGGAATTTGATTTTAAGCATTTAATATCTGATCGATGTCCCACTATTCTAGTTTTGAGCTTATTTTTCGTGGTGCCAACATATTCTTTGTTGCATCTGTTGTTTGCATCTCCTGCACAACGTATCTTGTATATGATATTATTTTTATCCATCTTATCAACTTTGCTTTTCATGTTGTTAAAAAATATATTATTTGCGTTCGTTGGCTTGTGCACTATTCCAATTCTACCTTTGTCATAAATATTAGAGCCTTGTAACCTTTCTGAAAACCCCGGTATATATACAATAGATTTGTATATAAGTGGACTTTTCCCTTCTATTTCCGATTTTTTCACGTTTTTATGATTGTTAATCAGCTTTTGTATTACCCCAGATGGAAAATCATTCATTGTGAGGATGCGTTCAATATTTTTTTTGTTCTCAGCGTGGAACATTACGTCGCTGGTGTCTAAAACTCTACCAATAAAGTTTTTGGCCGTATTAAAAATCATGTTTTTAGGGTGTTTTGAGTGGTAATTAATGATACGTCCTGAAGATGCGGGCTTTTGGTACCAATCTACCTTGATTTTGTTGCCAATTTTGTAAATTAACGAATATAAAAAAGGTAATTTGTCATCGCTTTCCAACTCCATTACGAATTGGATGTCTTTATGATATGCATTCAGTAAATTTAAAGTTTCATCTATTTTATCCTCTTTCACTATTGCGAACACATCGTCCACGTGTTTACTAAGTAGTCTGGTTTTCGCTACTACTTTTCCTAAAATGTTTTCCATACAATTGGTGATGCCGGAGATCCCATTGGAAGTCCCTTTAGCTGTGTATACATTTGTTCCTCGTACTTAAAATACCTATTTTCACGTATAAAAAAACGTCACTATTTCCATGAAAATATTTTTTGGGATATCTGTGTGTTCTTTTATCTCATCCCACTTTGCCCGTATTGTCTGTATAGCCAAGTCTGTTGGTATACTTGGAAATAGTGATATAACATCAAACGATACTATACGCTCATCCTGACATACATAGGTGTCGTTGACTTTGTCCTTAAATTCTATTGCACTCTTTACATTGAACACAGATTTCGTCGTCAGGTTTTTTAAAATATTTGTCAAGTACTTACATAAATTATAGGACGGAACAAATAGGTCTTAGGGGCATTTTTTCTTTGTGGACTTTTTGGTAAACCATATATTCGTGGTGGGAGGGCTGTGTGTGTGGTCATTTTATATTTTTCGGATTTGGTTTTAAGGCATAGTTTATTCAATTTTTCTATCAATTGGTTGTTTTTGTTTTGTAGTCTTGGCGTCGGATCTTGGCGTAGTTTGCGGTATGTTGACAAATCATTCAATACGCTGTCCATTTTTGATCTATAATCCGTTTTCTCCATTGCAACTGTGACACTTTCCTTGTCAGCATTTAAAATTACAATTTGTTTATTTTTGTTCAGAAATTTTCGCGTTTGCTCCACTGTATCATTTATGGCAATATCGGTTGGGGCACTTCTTCGTTTAGTCATCGACTCTTTTATTAATAGTGAAATTTTTTTTGTTCTCGCGGATTACTGTTCCTCTTTGTTCTCTACGCTTTGTACCAATTCTTCTCCATCCGCTATACACTTAAAAAGAGGAAATTCTTCGGACCTTTTGCTAGTAAAGATTCTACATCAGGTGGAAACTCCGTATTTGTTTTGTTTACCAACCACTGTTTGTTATTGTTTGTTGCTAATATTTGTTCATTCCTTTCCTTTCGTAATCTTTCAAATTTTAATTTTTGTGTGTTTTTCCTATGCTTATAACCAAATCCGAAAAATATAAAATGACCACACACACAGCCCTCCCACCAGGAATATATGGTTTACCAAAAGTCCACAAAGAAAATATGCCCCTAAGACCTATTTTTTCCATGATTAATGCTCCGTCCTATAATTTATGTAAGTACTTGACAAATATTTTAAAAAATCTGACGACGAAATCTGTGTTCAATGTAAAGAGTGCAATAGAATTTAAGGACAAAGTCAACGACACCTATATATGTGAGGATCAGCGTCTAGTATCGTTTGATGTTATATCACTATTTCCAAGTATACCAACAGACTTGGCTATTCAGACAATACGGGCAAAGTGGGATGAGATAAAAGAATACACAGATATCCCAAAAAATCTTTTCATGGAAATAGTGACGTTTTGTATACGTGAAAATAGGTATTTTAAGTATGAGGAACAAATGTATACACAGCTAAGCTGACTTCCAATGGGACCTCCGGCATTACCAATTGTAGCCGACATTGTTATGGAAAACATTTTAGGAAAAGTAGTGGCGAATACCAGATTACTTAGTAAATACGTGGACGATGTGTTCGCAATAGTGAAAGAGGATAAAATAGATGAAACTTTAAATTTACTGAATGCATATCATAAAGACATCCAATTCGCAATGGAGTTGGAAAGCGATGACAAATTACCCTTTTTAGATTCGTTAATTTGCAAAATTGGCAACAAAATCAAGGTAAATTGGTACCAAAAGCCCACATCTTCAGGGTGTATCATTAATTACCACTCAAAACACCCTAAACACATGATTTTTAATACTGCCAAAAACTTTATTGGTAGAGTTTTTGACACCAGCGACGTAATGTTTCACGCTGAGAACAAAAAAAAATATCAAACGCATCCTCAAGATGAATGATTTTCCATCAGGGGTAATACAAAAGCTGATTAACAATCATAAAAACGTGAAAAAATCGGAAATAGAAGGAAAAATTCCACTTATATAGCAAAGTTGATAAGATGGATAAAAATAATATCATATACAAGATACGTTGTGCAGGAGATGCAAACAACAGATGCAACAAAGAATATGTTGGCACCACGAAAAATAAGCTCTAAACTAGAATAGTGGGACATCGATCAGATATTAAATGCTTAAAATCAAATTCCACGCATAAAACAGCACTAGCAGCCCACTGTGCTTAGAGTGGACATCAACCTGACTTCGACACGGTGAGCTTACTACAGTAAGAGCAACATTATAACAAACGCTTTAAGTTGGAGATGTTCCACATAATTAATACGAATGAGAACAAGATACTTAACTACACAAAAGACTCCGAAACGGTCGCTCACTTATACCGCCACCTACTTGATTCGCAAAAATCAGTTCTAAACAACATCTTGAACTGAATAGATGCTGCCTATTTAACAGCCAATGTATATATGCTAGTAAAACATGTAAATATGTTTGTTAATATATATGTTTACACTATTGGATAACTCTTGTTAAATAAAACTTTAATTGTTGTTGTAGCCCTGATGACGATCTCTGGTGGAGATTGAAATATATTGGAGATAAAAACAAAAGTAATCGTGTTTTTAATACATATGACCAAGAGTCAGCTTAAAGAAAATTATAAAGTGTATAAAGTGTAATGTGTGCCAGCATATATGATGTACGCACAATTGAAGTTCTAACCGAACTAAGTGCGTACATATGTATGTATATGTAGCAAGCATGCGTATTTATGTATTCACAAATTTACGTATGTATATTGGCGGCCACCGTGGTGTGATGGTAGCGTGCTCCGCCTACCACACCGTATGCCCTGGGTTCACACCCCGGGCAAAGCAACATCAAAATTTTAGAAATAAGGTTTTTCAATTAGAAGAAAATTTTTCTAACGGGGTCGCCCCTCGGCAGTGTTTGGCAAGCGCTCCGGGTGTATTTCTGCCATGAAAAGCTTTCAGTGAAAACTCATCTGCCTTGCAGATGCCGCTCGGAGTCGGCATAAAACATGTAGGCCCCGTCCGGCCAATTTGTAGGGAAAAGCAAGAGGAGCACGACGCAAATTGGAAGAGAAGCTCGGCCTTAGATCTCTTCGGAGGTTATCGCGCCTTACATTTATTTTTTTTTTTATTTAATCGTGTTTTTAATACATATGACCAAGAGCCAGCTTAAAGAAAATTATTGTTTTCAACTAAAGGTCGCTAATAAAAAAAAAAAATTATAATAAATCTAAATTTGTATGTACATTATACTTTGTTTGATTGTAATTCATGTGTTGTTACATATGTAAATGCGTTTTAAACTTAAAAGATTAAGTAATTCGATTAAATCATTCAAGGTTCGAATCGAGCTCAAGGCCAGAACAGTAATTTTTTTTCTAATCATAATTATTGTTATTTTTTAATTTTTCTAAATTTGAAAAATTGTATTTTGTTTTTGGAATAGTAAGTAGAAAAGTTTTCAGACAACCTGCCATAGCTGCGCAGATAGATCCATTTCGGAGGGTGCTAAGCCTTCATCATCAGTACGCTTTAGGCATGCTGTGCTAACCATTTAGCTATACAGCGGTGGTTTGTTTGACTGGCAAATTTGCTACTTCTATTCCTTTTTACCAACTATATTCGATTCGAACCTTGAATGATTTATCAATAGGCCGATAAAAACAAAAACAATTCGATTAAATTTTAGTTGGATATGTACAACTTTACAACTTATTCTTGAGGTTTTTACAACAATTCCTCCTATCCGTGCCCCTAATTATATTTTTGATCGCGTAACATGCTCGTCCGGATCATGTGCACTACCCTCAGCAAAGTTATCTGGAGGAATGGATGAAGTGTGTTGTTCACTTACGCTTTCGCGCGTTTCATTGTTATGATTTTCTGTATTCTCTTGTGAAGAATTATTATATCTTATTTGGTTCAAGTGTCTTTTTATTTTTCTATTATTGTGTACAACAGGGATGGGCCTTTTTTCGGCTCCTAAATCAGTTTCAGTGCCAGCGAGTGATGGGTGAGACCTTTGTGTATTTTGGGGTGTTAGGGGAGTAAAAAAATACATTGAAAATATCGTACGCTTCATCTCAAACGATATTCATCGCAAGAAGGTTGTGGAAACACTAAAAAACTGAATGAAAATATTCTCTCCCAACCTCGATAACCAATTCCCAAACTGTGTTGCAATAGTACGAAAACAAAAACATACATTTTTTGGCAAGAAATACGAAAAACGGAATAACCATAAACTGAAGTCGACTTTATGTTAAGCAGCGCATTATTGATATTCCATTCTCCTTCACATACATTTAATTATATGCTTGCCGATTCATTTTGTAATATAAACATAAAAGTTTTTAAAAAAGTATTTTTCAAATAGTAGCATTAGAGGAAGTAATAGTAGCAAAACGTACTAGTGCACGTTTCGTATACAATCGTGGAAAACGAATCACTTTTCAAACTTTTTGGCAGTGTTGCCGAGAGCCTAGAAATAAATGTATCAGTTTACAAATAAAAAAGGTACCAGTCGCATAAACAACGACTAATTTTACCAGTTTTATTATAAACATAATTGCTTTCATTTATAAATTTCAAATTATGGAGGAATTTCAAATTTCTTCAGCTCACATACATATATCGTTAAATCCACACTGCAAAAATTGTTGGAGCATGTGTTGCATGTGTGTTTAATTTACGGCGACCATTTTTCTTATTTTAAAACTTGCTTTGTTTATGATTTGAGTCATAAAGGAACTTTTAAAATTACAACTGAAAATTCATTTCGAGTTGTGAATCACAAAAGCGACATTACGTATTTGTGGCCTTTAGTGCGAGCGAAGCCGCCGGTAAAGGCTAGTTTAACCTAAAACGCTTAATAATTTGAACATAATAAGAGCGGTGGCAGCTCTATAAGGCCAAATACTCTCTATTCATCAATCTTATGTGTGTTTGTATATTATTCTCTCCCTGTGTTCTTCGCCCCACATGCCTGCACTTGATTGTCCCTCACCTAGCACTTAAATGTGCAAAGCGTGCCCGTACTATCAAAAGGCTTATACGAGCCATTTTGCAAATCGCTGGTTACAATGATAAAACTGCATGATCGGGGACCCATTTGTTTGTTAATTTTTGCTGGGATCCAGCTGTTTTTATTTGAATTTCTGTATTCGCGTATTAAAACATTTTGCCCTTTTTGAAAGTGCTCTTCCCGTTTGCCTTTCTAGTTTTGTTCGCTTTGAAGGGTACCGATTCAAGGTAATCACGGACATTATGTCTCTAAACTGGCTAAACTCCATCGAAAGCCCCTCCGGCCGTAAAGCGCGATGGGCCTTGGAACTTCAACAATACCCTTTCGACATCGAGTACAGGAAAGGGAAGCTGAACCTGGTAGCGGACGCACTATCACGACAGCCACTGGAGGCCCTACGACTGGCAACGAAAACAGAGCGACGATGCAAGTGGTGGTATAAGCGCGAGAACGAAGTGAGCACTAACCCCGAGAAATATTCTGACTACATGATACAAGATGGACAACTGTACCGCCATATTCAATGCCGGTCACACGATGAAGAAGCGGTCCCTTGGAAATTTTGTGTACCCACACCACTGCGACAATTAGTATTAGAAGAAAAGCAGGACATCCCAAGCTCTGGACACATGGGCATCCGCCGGAAGGTACCGCGGATTGCCAACCGGTACTACTGGCCCGGCATGTTTCAGGACATCAGTCGGTACGTACGACAGTGCGAGTCTTGCCAGAAATACAAGGAAGCACAGCAAAAGCCAGCTGGAAAGATGCTCACACAGGCGGCCCAAGAACCATTCGCCACGGTATGCGCCGATTTCGTCGCTATTAGTATTTTTCGACCGCTTCAGCAAATGGGTGGAGCTGGTCCCCATGAGGCGTGCTACAGCAGAGAGCCTGCGGCGCGCGTTCAGAGAACGCATCCTCGCAAGATTTGGTGCTCCCAAGATACTGATATCGGACAAAGGCGTTCAGATCACCAGCACAATGTGTCAGCGTTACCTTAAGGAAATGGGGATACGATAAGAATTCACGGCGCCCTAAACTCCGCAAGAAAACCCAACGGAACGGGCGAAGAGAGCACTCAAGAAAATCATAGCACAACTCACGAGATTACATCACAACAGATGGGACGACCTTCTCCCAGAGATCGAGCTAACTATCAACACCAGTCTGACCGCGTCCACAGGATACAGTCCAGCTTTCCTCGTACAAGGACGGGAACCGCGACTACCAGGGGCATTGTTTGAAGAGGTCAACCTGGGGACGGGCACAGCCACCATCACGGCAGAAGAAAAATCCGACAGAATGCAAGAGGCATTCAGAATAGTGAGGCAGAATATGGAACGAGCGGCGGCAGATCAAGCACGGCACTACAATCTACGGCGGAGAAAATGGACCCCCGTAGTCGGCAAACTAGTGTCAGAATATTTCTCGGGGTTAGTCCTACTTCGATCACGCGTTTGTGCCACCACTTGCATCGTCGCTCTGTTGTCGTTGCCAGTCGTAGGGCCTCCAGTGGCTGTTGTGATAGCACGTCCGCTACCAGGATCAGCTTCCCTTTCCTGTACTCGATGTGGAAAGTGTGTTGCCGAAGTTTCAAGGCCCATCGAGCTTTACGGCCGGATGAGCTTTCGATGGAGTTTAGCCACTTTAGAGACATATGCTCCGTGATTACCTTGAATCGGCACCCTGCAAAGTATGACGTACCTTATCGAAATATTCATCTGAAAGGGATATTTTAAATGAGGATATGCCTCTCTCATATTTAAAGTTAAATTTATACACATTGATGTTACTAGTGGGTGCCACACCAAGTTTAGAGCAAACGTAATGAGAAATGTCATTTTCAGTAAGCGAAGCGTGTAATCGGGACACAAATACAGCCCTACGAGGTGGCATGGCAGTCACCTGTAAAGGAGTAGCGGATAGCCCACCAGAGAGCTGGGAAGGTTCGGCCGTTATAGAACAGTTGACAGAAAACGCATTGCTTGACCTAGCGTTGGTTATCGAGCCCGTTAAAGAAGTACTATTTTTTTCAGGTACACTTGTATCGCTAGCAACAACCCCAGTATCGGTAACTGTTATTGTTGGAGCTAAAGATACCGGTGGAGGTGTAGGATGAATTGGGGAGTCCAGCGAAATCAACATAGTGACGTAAAACAAACAGCCGCAAAGGTACCACTATTAGTTCGTGCATCGTTTAATTTGCCAGAGATCGTCTCACTGGAAGTCTCGACACAGCCTTGTGGGGATTCTTGTGGAGATTCCTGAGCTGCATTGTTCATAACGTCTTTGGTAAGCCTGTTCGTATGAGTCAACGCGGTTGAAGGGACATTCGTAGGAGGACAGCTTTGCCCCTGACTCGAAGACGAGTAGGAGTCATTGTTGGGCATACATTTCTTACGTTTTGGGGATTCAGATATCACTTTCAATTTTTTAAAGTGAGCCTCCATCATTTTGAAAATTTCGTTAAGGTCACGAAACCCAATAAAAATGTTGAACTCTTTCTGAGTTTGCCGCATAAAAGCTCGCATGTCATTTTCTACGGAACGAAAATCATGACATGTCCAGTTCAGTCCAATTTTGCTGGATATTAGGTCAACCACCCGACCACCTATGTGAGAGAAACCGGCACAGATAACATGAGCCATATTATCACAGAGCCAACAACAAACATAAGTATCACCACGGTAAATTTTCTTTTGATTGGTGCACTTCTTGACACAGCAATCCAACATAATTGCAAAGTTAAACAAACCCAAAAGAAAAATAGGCAAAAGAACAGCTTCAAAAAATATGGGCGAGAGTTATTTTGGAGCACTGGGTGCAAATCGCAAGACAGCGTATATCTAGCAGCGAACACAACAGAAAGCAAAAAGGGCACACAATTACTTGCTAATAGCAACTACCAACAAAAAGGTATGCAGTTATAACACATTTTTGTGAAAATCTATTATCTATGAACACACAGACTGAATGTTTAAATTGCACAAAAAGCCACTATGTATATTGCACTGTGTAAAGATTTAATACGAAATTAAACTTATAAACTGTTTTCTATTATATTAATGAATATTTATAAAAGATAAAACTTGTTTACAAAGTAAAAACAATAACAATTCGAAGAGCGATCAAAAACACGTCCGCGCACGGCAAGGTTACCAGATGATATGCTGCCTTCGTTGGCGTATGTCATCCTAGAGACGCTCGAGATACCTGACGGGTACGAAGAAACGTAAAAAATCCTTGCTGGGTTTGCATTGGTTGTCTATCGGCGATGTTCATGGTGCCGCCTCCGTTCGACGGAATCGGTGTCTTAGCCTCATTTAACTCACTCCTGTCTGTATAAGCGGCTTCCAGGGATAAAAATTTTGAGTGTATTTCCGAATCCACATTTGCTTTCGAAGCAAATGCTGCTATACGCTTTCAGATTTCTCGGGTGGTACCTATCTGCTCAACACCCAATTACTGTGTGATGGATATCAGCCGCTCCTTTGAAATGTTGTCTAACCACGTGGTATAAATCTGGTCGGCCATTTTACGGTATGGTTTCTAGTCAGGAATTTTCCTTCCAACGTTGTACGATTTGCAGGGTCCCTGCTCGGGCGCCAATTGTAACGAAGCTTTTTCTTGCCCCGGTGCTTCTTCAATAAGTGCTGGAGTATACTAGCCGTGTCCAAGGTTCGCTTTCAATAAATTTGTATTTCGGGGCACTTTGCAAATCTTTTTCATATAAAATCTACTTTATTGCCTTAAATCTATATATTATAACTATAATAAACAAATGTAATAAAAGAAAGATATGTATGTATTCTTCACTTCGTTTTATGCTTGCCCTATGATTAGTGGTGGGATAACGGTCCTCGAGTCCCGTTAGGATCGTTCCGTTAGGACGCCTTGCTGGTCGTTGCCTGGGTGTGCGTAAATGTATCTCTTTGACGCCCTGTGTCGGCGTGGCTCTCTTACGGCTAGCGACTGCGCGTCTCTGCTTCGGCTTATATCGGTGCGTCTGCGTGAGTGTAATTCTGATATCGTCGACGTCGTATATTTGCGTAATTCTGCTGCGGTCAACGTCGTGTTTGCGTAGCGCTGTTGCGGCCAGCGTCGTATGTTAGCGTAGCGATGTTGCGGCCAACGCCGTATGTTTGCGTAACTCTGCTGTGGCCAACGTATTATGCTTGCGTAGTGCTGCTGCGGCCAGCGTCGTGTGTTAGCGTAGTGATGTTGCGGCTAGCGTCGTATGTTTGCGTGACTCTGCTGTGGCCAACGTATTATGCTAGCGTAGTGCTGTTTCGGCCAACATCGTATGTTTGCGTGACTCCGCTGTGGCCAACGTCGTATGTTTGCCTATCGCTGTTGCGGCCAGCGTCGTATGTTTGCGTAGCGCGGTTGCGGCCAACGTCGTATGCTTGCGTAACTCGGCTGTGATGTGCCTTGCGTCGGCGTCTTGCTGGTGTCAGGGCGGTGGCGTCGTTGCAGTTTATTACTGTCGCGTCGCGGTCCCGGTCGGCGCAGGCGGGCGGACGTCACCTGCTCGCGGGTGCGCGTTACTGTGATAGGGATTTTACTTTTGAACAAAGTCTCAAGCGGTGTTTGCCGGTAGTACCGACCCATTCACAACTTGAGGCCACGATCACTCCTATGAAACGATCTCTCCTGTTGGTAGAACCGACACATTCGAGATGCGGTTCACTGGTAGCTCTGGTCACGACCACAGCTCCGTGCTAACAAACTGCTGTGTCGCTCCTTTTATGGTTATCGTGGTTGGTGTTGCTAGCTCAAATGGTTGCGTTTCCATGGTTAACGTGTTGTTGTTAAATGTTGCGAACACTCGCTGTGTTGCTGAGACTTGTTAGTTTGTCGTGTTACTTTTAAGTGTTGTGATCGCTAGTTGTGTTGCTGAGATTTACTGGTTTGTAGTGTTGCTATGGCTTTTCGTGACTGGCTGTTGTGTTGATGATGTGTTAAATATGTTGTGGGGTCGTTTTGTGTTGGCCAAATTAATGATGTTTTATTCAGTCCTAACACCACATAGAATAGGAAAAACGGTAGGACTAGTAGAGATAAGGAAATTATAATCCATAACAATTGGCTTAAACCAATACAAAACCTCTAGTAATAACCAGAATAATTTAACAATACAAAAAAAATAGAAGCAACAATCTCATTATAAGCATTCCACTTTATTCGTCAAGCACCAGAACAAAAAACAAATACCAATACAATATTTTGAAATGTAAAAAAAAAAAATGAAAGTCAGCATAGTAGGTACATATGTAAAGCAAATGTAAGCAAATAAAAATAAAAAACTACATAAACAAACAAAATTAATTTTGGCATCAAGTCGCCATTATGTCATAAATTACAATCGAATACGAATAACAACTGAAAGACTACAATGATGGTTAGATGGTACTGATTATAGCTTATTCATGTATATGTTTAAGTGACTAATTTTTTTGTTGTTTTATGTTCATGTTTTCGATACGAAATCCAATAGTGTAAGTGTTTCTTGTTAAAAATTATAACATTTAACTATCTTTTAATTTTAACTTTTGTTTGTGGCAGGGATTTTTAAAATAAATACCCCCCTGAAGATGCTAACAAAGATTAGCGAAACGTTGGGAAAATAGTGGAATAATCTAGTTTTATTTGCACGCTGGACTTAGATCAGAAAAGCCTGTTATTGATAAATTTTATTTTGAAATTTTGTAAACCCAAGCAAGTTTTACATGGGTCATTTGGATTCGTGAATATTCATACATAATTGGCGCCAAATTATCTATGACCATTCCTCAAAGGCGTGTGGTGTAGCTTTCCTTGGAAGGCGTTTCACTTTCAATGCATTTGATGGTACAATATATACACACACATATAGACCACACAAGTAGTCAAATTTTAATGACCCAAATAATTATTTGAACTCAGCAGGAGTTCAGTATTATATCTGCATACCGGCACATACGACGAATATTTGTTTACATTTGTCAATCCGCCACATATGTCGATTAGTCACACTGACACTTCTTAGTCATATTGACGGTCGAACCATATAAAATGTACATAAATGGGTTATTATAATATGCTAACTCGAATTTATGTATTATGAATTTACGTACATCTAGTTTGTAAGTATTAGTGTAAATATGTATTAGTAATGTAGAAATATTTTGTATAAAAGAAAGTGTTTTGTGCTATAAACAGTCAATTCCAATTGATCACTGAAACTAAATTATTCTCTTTCCTATTCCTTATATTACATGTGTATGAAATGGGGTTAGATTTCATTTCATTGCATACTTGTTTTTGATCGTCTTTAAAGTATGTTGTAGTTCCTTCTTTTTATTTAACCCCATTTAATTTGTTGCGTCCCACTCACAAACTGTCATCCTCCCAGCAGCTCCTTGCAGCGGGAATGCCCCATACTCTCCTGCCCCGGGAAGGTATCGAATCCAATCCAGGTCCGTCTCCTGACCCCGGTCCTGAGATATGGTTTTGCTGTGTTTCCCGGAAAATCAAAGTGTCACGTGCAAGGGATTGTTGCATCGGACAGGTTGTTCTGGGCTAGATCCCAAAACCAGACGCCCTCGAAACATTTATAAATCTTTTCTAGCTCCTTGCTGTTCACGCCCAATGGCGTCCCGTAATCTACGCCTTAGTCTACGCTTTAGCGCCGTAGTAGAGTGGGTGGCAATGCCGAGCGCCAGCCCCCGCCCCATCTTCTCCCCCCTCTTTTACGGCAGCAATCGTGTAGGTTAGGGAAACTGACTCTTAGTCCCTGCCATCTTTTGCACTGTTTTCCAGCACAGAATATATATGTTTGCTACATCCGCCCAATGCAGCTCCTGACTTGGACGGTCCCACTTTCCTAGATGTCCTGGTCTCCGCGACGGGAATCCCCCGACGGGCTTCATTGCGCCATGTTACCAGGCCGCAAACCCAAATACACCGGTTGCCCCAATGCTTACCCGGGACATCCAGTCCAAGGGCCACAACAGCAATTGCGTCCTTGCCTTTCGCAACCCAGGCGTAGTAACCCGTCGCTTACTCCTAGAGTGACGACGTCTCCCCCGCTGCGCTTCAGAATTCTGCAGTTAAATTGTAATGGATGTTATGGTTTTACGCATTTTCTATGGGAGCAGCAAAGAAGGCAGTCGGCATGATCTGGGGGTGCACTGTGGCTAGTCATGTCGGTTGGGTTGGGTTCTTGCAAACCTTGGTGTCCTGCGCCATAACAGAAAAAAGTTCGTATCATGCCTATTCAAATCAACTGTCAAAAAAACTGAACAAAAAGCGCAGAGATGACTCAAAACGCTTGAAATTCAAACTAAAACGACATCCGGTCGAACCGGATGCCACGGACAGGCCGTTAAAACATTCAAATTCACAATTTAAAAATTCAAAAAAAAAAAATAAATCTAACGCACAAAAAAAAATTACCGAACCGGACATGACCGGTTACTAACTGTTGAAAATCAAAATACAAAAAAAAATCGGTGAAAATTAGAATAAAAAGGGAAAAGGGGAATAAACAAAAAAGGCCGAATATACACAGGGGGCGCCGCGGGTCTTGGTGCGACGCCCGGTGCTTTGCCCACCCTCAAAACCATTGCCACCGACGCACCTAAATTTTCGTTGGCCCCTTATCTGGAAACCCTATGCCTTCTAAATGAAACAGAACATCAGCATTTCCGTTTCACTTTACAAGTTTATTTAAGATTCATTATATTTGAAAAAAAAACTTAGACAAAATATATAATTAATAAGTATTATGTAAATTTCTGAAGATTTATATAAACGAATGGTCAATCTTATAAAATCAACGTCAAAAAGAACTGCCTCATCCTTGATAGTTGATTTGATTCTATATCTTCTTCACCTCTCATTAGTGAATAAAAAGGCTTAATCAATAAAAAGGACAAAAATGTGTAACCTGAGAAAATTTATTAGTCTGTTCTGATGTTGACTTTGTAAGACAAACGTTCTGATATAATCGTAGCTGATTGCCAAAGGCATGGCAATAAATACAATACAAATAAGCCTATACTAAGGCTTATTCAAAGATATGATAAGGGAACCCTAAGGCAAAAGGACATTTTTCAATTTTATTTATTACCCAATATGTAATACGTAGTAAGATATATTTGTTATTTTCTAATTTTATCCAATAGATACTAGCCTAGCTTATTTTGTTTTACTTGACGCTATTGTAATCTATGGGTTTCTGAAGATTTAGCTAATTTTATTGCAAGTGTCTTTATTTTATTTAGCTTAATTCAGTGTAGCGCAGTTCTATTTAATTCAATTTTATTTTATTTCGGGTTAATTTACTTGGATTGGTTTACGTTTATGCCGTGGCAGCACAAAAGTTCACTAAAACTAACTAACCGGTTGTACTTACCACCTTTGTTTATACCTTTATGAGGCATAAGATAAAAAAATAATAGAGTATTATTATTGGCCTTATCGTATACAATAGTACTACTGACGATTTATTGCTTACTCAGTCACATGCTTTATTATTACATTTACCCCTATGCTGGGAGAGAATAACGTTCATTCTAAGAGATTCAATGCTTTAGACTCAGAAGCAAAACAGAGATCTTTGTCCCACTATTCAGAGTTACGCTTTTGACAATACCTGAGGTAAGTTTTGGTGAATCTTACAGCTAAACCGGTAATTATAACTAACCGCTCCCTGCGTATGTGATGTTGTACGGCTTTAACAAAATCTTCTTCCAACATGTATTAAATTGTCGATACGGTCCTGCAATCTGTTAATTCCTACCATTTTTAGAGCACAGTCAACGAACTCAGCGGAATAGAGTTCGTGCTAAGAGTTTTGAATTTCTAAATCTATCGAAAACGAGCTTTACCATGACAGGCTTGGAAAGTTGTATGGTCCTCTTACATCACCTAAGCTGGATACCAAAAAAAATTGTTCGTTGTTTGACTGTGTTGCGGTCTGCTGCAAGTGCTGAGAAAAATGTAATCTTTTATGCATCGCTATTTAAAATATATGTTTTCTATAAAGAATGCCGTATACAATTACTTATTCGTTTATAAATACAAACTAAAAAATCTTCACATTCTTAGTTTTGAAATATTTGAATTAATAAGAGGAAATGTTTTGGGTTTGAATGTCAGCCAATAATTGATTTTATTGAAAAAATTCTTTCTCTTTTATAGATAATTTATTAACCTACACATTCATAATTATCCTAATACTAACAAACTAAAAATACGTACATTTGTAATAATACTATGCATACATGTAGATTTGTATTAATACTATGCATACATGTAGATTTGTATTAATACTATGCATAAATGTAGATTTGTATGCAAAGTCAGCAGATTGATATTCATGTAAAATGTTTGTATGTGAATATTTGGTTAATTCACATTATTGGTTGTATGTAAATATGTTGGTGACAAACTAAAATTGACGATCGGCAGTGTATTGCCCGGAGTGTGTGACTTAGCAGAATTTGTTAGGTGTGAACTGACAAAGGTTTCATATTCGGCATTCCATTGATGTTAGCGAACCGCTGTGTTAGGTCAATGTAATTTATGTCGCATAATATTGTAATATGATTATGCTATTACTAAAATGTATTGGCATAGAAGTTCATGGTGCGTAATGCCGCAAATGTATTGCATAGGTGAGCATGACGCCGAATGCTACACCACCCGCCTTAGAAAAAGAGGATTATATAATTGTTTTGTGAACAATTGTATAAGACTCTTTGTTCGCATTTTAAATGATTTTGGTATTTTACTGTAACTTGATATTGTAGTGAAAGAGTTTATGTACTTTGTTTCTAATTTGCTGACCTTGATACTTTTACATTTTGTATATATATTTTTTTCAATGCTTTGTACAGATCTTTTTTTTTCCCAAAATTTTAAATTTAACGATTTTACATATAAAAAAAATTTTGTTTTTTTTTTTTGATTTGACAATTATTTCACTTATTTTACCTATTTTACTTATTCTATTTATTTTACAGCCGGATTTTAAATGTGTGCACTTATTTAAAATCAGCTTGTCTTTAGAAATTTTTATTAACTAACCGAGTAAATTGGAATGCTTATTTTACGATTATGTTTTAAGTTGTCAAAAGATGTTTTAAGTGGGTTTAAGCATATTCTTATGGACTATTATTTCCTTATCTTAATTGTTCCTATCATTATTTAGTAAATTATGCAAACTATTTTCCTATTAAGATTTTCTAATCTATTGGGGTTAAAGTAAAGTATTTTCCTAATATGTAAAAATATGACCTTATGAGACCTAGGCAATAAATGATTGTATTTATTTTATTCTATTAAACTAATTCCGCATATTATTCAAGGGAAAAAAAGATTTTTTTTTCACTTGACATTTTTTTTTTTTCATTCATAATAAGGTAAATCTGTAATAAACTGTGTAGACAATAGAGAGGTTGCTTATGGAAGAGCGGGGTACCTATGTATTGATAGTAGTTCTGTTAATGGATAAGTGGAAGGTACATTGGGTGCAAAAAAAAAATTTTTGTATCTTTAAATGTTTTTTTTATATTTTCAATAATTTCCTTATTTTCCAGCAATATCTTTGATCTTATGCGTCATGCGATTTCTGCTGCGGCCACCCAGACAGACTCGTTATGACTTTTATGAAGAATTATTTTTATACCGGGATTGTCACACGCACACCCTCTTTGGTTAGTGCAATTATTTGATCTTTGAGAACTTGGGTACCAATTATTATTTTATAAATTCGCCTACTGCAGTAAATATTCAATTATTTTCACCAATTTGTCCCTCAGGACTACTGTGTTTTCCTTATAAATTTCAAGTCCTGGATTGCCGGCATTTCTTTTATGCGTGGTCGAATATTTTCCTAAGTCAATAACTTCCTCAACAATCTGGTTGCTTGAAAATTTCTACGCTACCATTTTTCTATCCTAGGATGAAAACGAGCGCGACTAGTCTTTTAATGCAAATTTATATAGCAAACCCTAAGAAACAAAATATACAAAAATTTTAAAAACCAGCTCATAACAACAAACATGAAGAAAAAGTCACATATATAGGTTCTCGTTGTGACTTTTTCTTCATGTTTGTTGTTATGAGCTGGTTTTTAAAATTTTTGTATATTTTATTTCTTAGGGTTTGCTTATTTCCACTGTTCTAGAATTTTCTATTGCTTCATGACTATTTTTGTCAGGAGCATTCAGAGGTGTTATGCAAATTTTTGATTTGCTGTTCGCTTTAGGCAGGGCTGCCTTTACTGTCGATTGTGACATTTTGAGACTTACTATTTGAGATTTTACTTCAATTGTTTATTGCTCTTCCTCAGCTTTGAGTTTAGAAACTTGGGTAGAAGAAAAAAAATTTTTACACGCGCTGTTGCACGTTATTCCTTTGCCTATATTTGACTTTCATATATTTTCTTAGTATTGTGGCCATTGCAATGATCAATAGCCCGACTACGCAAATCATTGCGCCTAGCCAAACATCTGGAATTTTTGGTGTAATTTTTGTTTATACCTCGGCTGGTGGTACATATTTTGCTATCCTGTTCTCTGACGTTTCAGAGTTTCCTTTTCCTACCTCGTAGCCAGCTATGGCTATCATAATGCCTTGGGCTATTTTTGTCCACCAAGGCTCAAATTTTCCTATAATTATTTTTCTGTTTTTTTTTTTTTTTGAGAAATGAACTAAATTAAATTTTTAATAAAATTTTTGATTTTATTCTTTATCCTATGAATTCCATTTTACTTTTATCATTTTTCCTTATTTAGTTGAAATAAAAGTTTAAGAAAAATTTTGTTGGAAAAATTTGTTTAATTTTAGCATTTTAATGTATTTTTTTTCACTTTACACAATATTTTAAAAATTTGTTTTTATGCCATTTTTACCTTATTTATTTGACATTATAAAGATCTAAGAATAATTTTTTAAATATTATTTTTCCTTATTTAATTAATGTTATAGAAACTACTGTTCCAAATTTTCTAAAATTTTTCATTTTTATTAAAAAAAAATTTCTAAAGTTTATATTTTTAACATTTCTTAAAATTGAAAAAAAAAAAATTTTTTCAGAGTATTGTTTCTTGTTATTATTCCACTTCGTTTATTCGCCATTCTCGTTTAAAGTATAGATCCTGATTTATTTTGCTTTCTTCTTCTTCCCGTCCAGCATATGTATATTAGTATTCCACTCTATTATGCGGCTGGACCTCCAGTCATTAGCCGTTTATTATTGTTCTGTTGGATGTTTAATAATATCACCTTTTTGTTGTCTGACTCTCCTGGCTTTTTCTTTCTGCGAAGGTTGGTTTGGCAGGACTATTAAATTTTACTTTTTTTCAACTTGGCAGGATCTTTTCCAGTCAGATCGTTTTAGCAGTTGTGCTTATTTTTGATCCGAACTGGCAGGTCTTCCTCCAGCTAGATATTTAGCAGTTTTGCTAATTCCTGATCTAGCCTGGCAGGATCGCCATGAAATATTTGAATTAATAAGAGGAAATGTTTTGTGTTTGAATGTCAGCCAATAATTGATCTTATTGAAAAACATTTTTCTTTCTTATAGATAATTTCTTAACCTACATATTCATAGTTATCCTAATACTAACAAACTAAAAATACGTACATTTGTAATAATACTATGCATACATGTAGATTTGTATTAATACTATGCATACATGTAGATTTGTATTAATTCTATGCATGCATGTAGATTTGTATGCAAAGTCAGCAGATTGATATCCATGTAAAATGTTTGTATGTGAATATTTGGTTAATTCACATTATTGGTTGTATGTAAATATGATGGTGAAAAACTAACATTGACGATCGGCAGTGTATTGACCGGAGTGTGTGACTTAGCAGAATTTGTTAGGTGTGAACTGACAAAGGTTTCATATTCGGCATTCCATTAATGTTAGCGAACCGCTGTGTTAGGTCAATGTAATTTATGTCGCATAATATTGTAATATGATTATGCTATTACTAATATGTATTGGAATAGAAGTTCCTGGTGCGTAATGCCGCAAATGTATTGCATAGGTGAGCATGACGCACAATGCTACAGTTTGCCCGTATTACGGAACGAACTCACCATGTTTCGAACGTCGTTCTTGTTGTAGCTGGTTTGCAGCAGGCCCCGTTGTTGTTGTTACAAATGCTGGGGGTGTTACAGTAGGCCTATGCTCGGCGGCCTTGCTGCTGGTGTGGTTAAAGCTGGCGGTGTTGCAGCAGGCCTATGTTCGGCGGCCTTGCTGTTGCTGTGGTTAAAGTTGGTGGTGTTGCAGCAGGCCTATGTTCGGCGGCCTTGCTGTTGGTGGTAAGTCCGGTGGTTGTTGCGCGTTTGGTTGGCGCTGACAGTGGTGGTTGCGCTCGTAGTTTTGCGCTGTTGGTGGTCGTTGCGCTCGAGGTGTTCACGCTATTGGTGGTGGTTATTGGCGCGATTATGTTGGCGCCGTTTATGGTATTAGTTGTTGCGCACCTGGTGGTTGCTGCGCGTTTGGTTGGCGTGGACAGTGGTGGTTGCGCTCGTAGTTTTCGCTGTTGGTGATGGTTGCGCTCGAGGTGTTCGCGCTATTGGTGGTGGTTATTGGCGCGATTACGTTGGTGCTCTATTTTTCCGTACATTTCTAACGCCAATATGCGAAAACTGTATCGCTTTTGTCGCACTATCTTATTTTATAGCTCTTTATTTATTGAATTATTTTCAGCTAACAATCTTTTGAAAAGCGCCGCGCCCAATTTACGCCACCGAACTACACGCAAAATTTCTAATAAGTGCCAGAAACATAACTTCGAATTACTTGCTACGCCGAGTTTTCCCACCATCTTTCTTCCGCAAAATTGGCCACACACGTGATGGTATCGTCGTAAATTTTTTCCTTCCTACATTCAGCGATGGAAAAACGCAGTTATCTAACTGTAGCGGCGATTATCGATTGGTTTATTGTTATGGTTAGCTCATCCCTACAGCCATATACATGTCGCGTTCCGGCTGTCAAACCTTTGTGTTGATGATAGGTGAATGGAACGTAGAGAAAGCGTAAAACTTTGCAGCTTTTGTGTGTTTTGGGAACGTCGTGCTCTAAATTAGGTAAAATTTTACCACCACGACAGTGCATAATTGCCCATGCATCGGATGCATTTTGCGTTCGCTATCTTCTTTTGACAATCTCTATGCCAGTACAATGATACGAATAAAATGAGCTGATGAGATGAGCCACCTACACAATTGAGCCAGCTGTTATTGAAAATTCGTCAATGTCATGGGAATTTTTGGCGATGCCACCCGAACGAAACTAACAAAATTTTGTTTTAACCACCCCAGGCAGACATGAGTGAGGGTGAATCCTAACCTTTTTCCTATCATCAGCCAACTGGTACGTTCCAAGGGTGACTCTCCCAAGTGGACCATAACAAACCTGCTTCGCTTTGAAGACCTGACGATGAAGCGAACAGGAAACCGGTTCATCTGTGGGAAGCCACTACCAGAAACCTTCGATGCCAGCAACGTGGGGCACGACTCAGCCCTAAGATAAGAGTCTCAAAGTCATACTGCGAAGCTAGCCGGCCAACAAGGTCCATTAAAAAAATCAAGTTATGTTAAATAATGAAGTAATTTTGTTTCTTAGTTTAAAAGGCTTTGCGGCAATTAGACATTTGTTATGGAGAACTCGTCAAAACTCCGTATGGTTGTAGTGGTTATCGCCCCCACAGAAGGGCAAAAAAATAAATGTGAGTGGACATTTTGATAAGGAGAACTCGCCCAAACTCCGTAAGGCTAGTCCAACCCAGGCGTGGACTGCCAGGCTGTTCACGGTTCTCGGTGAGTACGCGTGTGAACAACCAATGATATCATTGCTCGGGGAGAATACTGGGCGAGATGTCTCCGACCGCCAAAACGCCCAGACAGGGTAAAAAAAATCCTATTGGTAGGTTTATAAAAAAAAATCAATTGTAAATTTTGTAAAAAAAAAATAGCCACTACTCCTGAACGGAGTGTTTCAGGTGGTCATTCGCCTGAACGATTGGTCATGCTACATTGCAATCAGAAAAAAAAATTGTAAAGTGTTAACTTAAGTAATGGTGTGAAAAAAAAACTTCTATCTAAAGCAAAACTTAAGGCAATTAGGGGCTACAAAAAGTCAAAATTCATCCCCCTTCGCCCTATGTTATAGACGATGATTGGTAAAAAAAGTATATATATAAAAAAAATTTTGCCCCAGGGAGCAAAAAAATTCGCGAGAATAAACACAATAATGTTGTTCGAAAATCGTATCAATAAAAAAAAAGATTCGAAAACTGTAAAAAAAGTGATTGGTCAAATATATACCACTGGTATATGGTATCCAAAAAAAAATTTTGTTACATAAAAATTGGTCCTTAGTGCTTCCAAATGCAGCGCATAAGGGGGTCTTGAGGACCTGCCTCTGGGACTGGTTGGGGGCACTAAGGTCAATTTCCTACATACACAGTTTGGTCCCAACACACCCAGCCGCAATGCAGAGGCGGTCTCCAGGGACTCGCTAGTGGGACTGGCTAGGGGTATTGTGGCCTCCCGTCCATTCACCCTGAACACACCTCTTGCATCCCCCGCTTTGGGTGGAGCGGCTTCAAGGGCCGCCCCCAGACTGGTGGGACAGGAAACGGTGCCGCTTTGAATCCCTGCTCAACCCGTCACAATCCAGGTGGTATCCTGTGGTACCATCTGAGACGTGGGCTGAGTTGGGGTCCTACTATTCATACACACACTCACACCAGACAATACAAATTCTGCAGGTAAAAGAAGTTATAAAAATTAAACGTTACAAAAAAATTATAAAAATCCCAATTAGCGGACACATGTATACCAAGCCGACTAACGGACAACTTCCGGGAAACTAAACCCACAATTACAAAAAAAATTAAGTGCGTGCAGCACTGCCTCATCGGGTGAATACAAAAATCCGGAGGAATGACTGGCTCCTTCGGCCACTGCCCCCGATGACCACTCCGGACAACTTGATCCGTCAAACCATCCCACCGCAACGCAGGTGGCTGCTCCTGCGGCTGCTAACCTCGGACTGGTGGGATGGTCAACTTCACAAGTTGACCCGAACTGACCCTCGCGATCAGCGCCTGCGGCGCCACGTTGGGCGCCATCTGTTATGGTTTTACGCATATTCAATGGGAGCAGCAAAGAAGGCAGTCGGCATGATCTGGGGGTACACTGTGGCTAGTCATGTCGGCTGAGTTGGGGTCTTGCCAACTTTGCTGTCCTGCGCCATAACAGAAAAAAGGTCCTGTCATGCCTATTCAAATCAACTGTCAAAATCAAAAAAACTGACCAAAAAGCGCAGAGACGACTCAAAACGCTTGAAATTCAAACTAAAACGACATCCGGTCGGACCGAATGCCACGGACAGACCGTTAAAACATTCAAATTCACAATTCAAAAAAAATAATACTAACGCACAAAAAAAAAAATAACCGAACCGGACATGACCGGTTACTAACTGTTGAAAATTAATATACAAAAGAAAACGATGAAAACTAAAATAAAAAGGGAAAAGGGGAATAAACAAAAAGGGCCGAATATACACAGGGGACGCCGCGGGTCTTGGTGCGACGCCCGGTGCTTTGCCCACCCTCAAAACCATGGCCACCGATGCACCTAAATTTTCGGTGGCCCCTTACCTGGAAACCCTATGCCTTCTAAATGAAACATAACATCAGCATTCCCGTTTCACTTTACAAGTTTATTTAAGATTCATTATATTTGAAAAAAAAACTTAGACAAAATATATAATTAATAAGTATTAGGTAAATTTCTGAAGATTTATATAAACGAATGGTCAATCTTATAAAATCAACGTCAAAAAGAACTGCCTCATCCTTGATAGTTGATTTGGTTCTATATCTTCTTCACGTCTCATTAGTGATTAAAAAGGCTTAATCAATAAAAAGGACAAAAAGGTGTAATCTGAGAAAATTTATTAGCCTCTTCTGACGTTGACTTTGTAAGACAAATGTTCTGATATAATCGTAGTTGATTGCCACAGCTATGTGTAGGCATGGCAATAAATACAATACAACTAAGCCTATACTAAGGCTTATTCAAAAATATTATAAGGGTACCCTAAGGCAAAAGGAAATTTTTCAATTTTATGTATTACCCAATATGTAATACGTAGTAAGATATATTTGTTATTTTCTAATTTTATCCAATAGATACTACCCTAGCTTATTTAATTTTACTTGACTCTATTGTAATCTATGTGTTTCTGAAGATTTAGCTAATTTTATTGCAAGTGCCTTTATTTTATTTAGCTTAATTCAGTGTAGCGTAGTTCTATTTAATTCAATTCTATTTTATTTCGGGTTAATTTACTTGGATTGGTTTACGTTTATGCCGTGGCAGCACAAAAGTTCACTAAAACTTACTAACCGGTTGTACCTGCCACCTTTGTTTATACCTTCATGAGGCATAAGATAAAAAAAATAATAGAGTATTAATATTGGTTTTATCGTATCAATATTACTACTGACGATTTATTACTTACTCAGTCACCTGCTTTATTATTACATTTACCCCTATGCTGGGAGAGAATAACGTTCATTCTAAGATATTCAATGCTTTAGACTCAGAAGCAAAACAAAAATTTTTGTCCCAATATTCAGAGTTACGCTTTTGACAATACCTGAGGTAAGTTTTGGCGAATCTTACAGCTAACCCGGAAGCACTTGTCTGTGCAGCAAAAATGTAATGGCATATTCTTAAATTTCATAAATGGTAATAATGGAGGAGATTCATAAAAGATCACCTATCGCAACAAAATTACCTTGAAGCAGCATAAAGTGCAGTAATTATAACTAACCGCTCCCTGCTTATGTGATGGTGTACGACTTTAACAAAATCTTCTTCCAACATGCATTAAATTGTCCATACGGTACTGAAATCTGTTAATTCCTACCAGTTTTACAGCACAATCAACGAACTCAGCGGAATAGAGTTCGTGCTAAGGGTTTTGAAAAGGATCTTTACCATGACAGACTTGGAAGTTGTGTGGTCCTCTTACATCACATAAGCTGGATACAAAAAAAATTGTTCGTTATTTTACTGTGTTGCGGTCTGTTGAAAGTGTTGAGAAAAATGTAATCTTTTATGCATCGCTATTTAAAATATATGTTTTCTATAAAAAATGCTGTAACCTGAGAAAATTTATTAGTCTGTTCTGATGTTGACTTTGTAAGCAAATGTTCTGATATAATCGTAGGTGATTGCCACAGCTATGTGTAGGCATGGCAATAAATACAATACAACTAAGCCTATACTAAGGCTTATTCAAAAATATTATAAGGGTACCCTAAGGCAAAAGGAAATTTTTCAATTTTATGTATTACCCAATATGTAATACGTAGTAAGATATATTTGTTATTTTCTAATTTTATCCAATAGATACTACCCTAGCTTATTTAATTTTACTTGACTCTATTGTAATCTATGTGTTTCTGAAGATTTAGCTAATTTTATTGCAAGTGCCTTTATTTTATTTAGCTTAATTCAGTGTAGCGTAGTTCTATTTAATTCAATTCTATTTTGTTACGGGTTAATTTACTTGGATTGGTTTACGTTTATGCCGTGGCAGCACAAAAGTTCACTAAAACTAACTAACCGGTTGTACCTGCCACCTTTGTTTATACCTTCATGAGGCATAAGATAAAAAAAATAATAGAGTATTATTATTGGTTTTATCGTATCAATATTACTACTGACGATTTATTACTTACTCAATCACCTGCTTTATTATTACATTTACCCCTATGCTGGGAGAGAATAACGTTCATTCTAAGAGATTCAATGCTTTTGACTCAGAAGCAAAACAAAGATTTTTGTCCCAATATTCAGAGTTACGCTTTTGACAATACCTGAGGTAAGTTTTGGCGAATCTTACAGCTAACCCGGAAGCACTTGTCTGTGCAGCAAAAATGTAATGGCATATTCTTAAATTTCATAAATGGTAATAATGGAGGAGATTCATAAAAGATCACCTATCGCAACAAAATTACCTTGAAGCAGCATAAAGTGCAGTAATTATAACTAACCGCTCCCTGCTTATGTGATGTTGTACGACTTTAACAAAATCTTCTTCCAACATGTATTAAATTGTCGATACGGTACTGAAATCTGTTAATTCCTACCAGTTTTACAGCACAATAACCGAACTCAGCGGAATAGAGTTCGTGCTAAGGGTTTTGAATTTCTAAATCTATCGAAAAGGAGCTTTACCATGACAGACTTGGAAGTTGTATGGTCCTCTTACATCACATAAGCTGGATAAAAAAAAAATTGTTCGTTATTTTACTGTGTTGCGGTCTGTTGAAAGTGTTGAGAAAAATGTAATCTTTTATGCATCGCTATTTAAAATATATGTTTTCTATAAAGAATGCCGTATACAATTACTTATTCGCTTATAAATAAAAACTAATAAATCTTCACATTCTTAGTTTGTCCGTATTACGGAACGAACTCACCATGTTTCGAACGTCGTTGTTGATGTAGCTGGTTTTGCAGCAGGCCCTGCTGTTGTTGTTACTAATGCTGGGGGTGTTGCAGCAGGCCATTGTTTGGCGGCCTTGCCGTTGGTGTGGTTAAAGCTGGCGGTATTGAAGCAGGCCTATGTTCGGCGGCCTTGCTGGTGGTGTGGTTAAAGCTGGTGGTGTTGCAGCAGGCCTATGTTCGGCGGCCTTGCTGTTGGTGTGGTTAAAGCTGATGATGTTGCAGCAGGCCTATGTTCGGCGGCTTTGCTGTTGGTGGTTGTTTAAGCGACTTAAACTATGAGTTTTTTTCTTTCGTTTGTTTCATAAGCGCTGAAATTCTCATCCGGCTTATGAAATATTCTAAAGACATAGTTTTAGTTTTTAATTTAAAATGGAGGTTCTTTGAGTAGAAGATGGGTGCCAATACCTCAGAGCCCAGTGCTCGCCTCCAGATCACATTTTTAAAGGGGTGTTCAAATAGAAGATGAGGTGGCTCATTAGAGCGAAACCACATAGTTCCCTATGCTCGCCCCAAATTAAATACATAGAGGTTCTTCGAGTAGAAGATGGGGTGCCAATACCTCAGAGCCCAGTGCTCGCCTCCACATCACATTTTGAAAGAGGTCTTCAAATAGAAGATGAGGCGGCTCATTAGAGCGAAACTTCAGAGTTCCCTATGCTCGCCCTAAGTTAAATAAATAGAGGTTTTTCTAGAAGAAAATGGGGTGCCAATACCTCAGAGCCACCTGCTCGCCTCCATATCACATTTTTAAATGGGTCCTCAAATAGAAGATGAGGTGGCTCATTAGAGCGAAACCTCAGAGTTCCCTATGCTCGTCCCAAATTAAATAAATAAAGGTTTACCGATGAAATGAAAATGAAATGAAATAAATAAAGGTGTACCGATGCTTTGTATCGTCCCGTGTTTTAAATACACCATAAACTAAATGCATAAAGGTGTACCGATGCTTTGCGTCGTCCCGTGTTTTAAATACATCATAAACTAAATGAACATAAAATACAGCCCATTAAAATAATAATTTATAAAATAATAAATTTAAAAAATGCTTGGTTGCAGTGGGCTTTGAACCCGCATCCCCAAACGTTTGGGTCGTGTATGTCATCAACTGTGCCACGACCCATACGCCTACAAGCACATCAAATTACTGTCTTATAACTCACATTAAACTGCTCGCCCTCAACTGCCCCACGCTTAGCTATGGTCTTTCGAGCCGGGTGACCGGCTCCTATGGAATTACAACTAGACGACTAAGCCGTCTAGGGGGAGAGCATGTTTAAGCGACTTAAACTATGAGTTTTTTCTTTCGTTTGATTCATAAGCGCTGAAATTCTCATCCGGCTTATGAAATATTTTAAAGACATAATTTTAGTTTTTAATTTAAAATGGAGGTTCTTCGAGTAGAAGATGGGGTGCCAATACCTCAGAGCCCAGTGCTCGCCCCCACATCACATTTTGAAAGGGGTATTTAAATAGAAGATGAGGTGGCTCATTAGAGCGAAACCTCAGGGTTCCCTATGCTCGACCCAAATTAAATAAATAAAGGTGTACCGATGCTTTGCATCGTCCCGTGTTTTTAAATACACTATAAATAAAATTAAAAATAACAAACTTAATAAATTGAATACATTAAAATAAAAATATTGTAAATAAATAAAGGTGTACCGATGCTTTGTATCGTCCCGTGTTTTAAATACACCATAAACTAAATACATAAAGGTGTACCGATGCTTTGCATCGTCCCGTGTTTTAAACACACCATAAACTAAATGTACATAAAATACAGCCCATTAAAATAATAATTTATAAAATAATAAATTTAAAAAATATTTGGTTGCAGTGGGCTTTGAACCCGCAACCCCAAACGTTTGAGTCGGGTACGTCATCCACTGTGCCACGACTCATACGCCTACAAGCACATCAAATTACTCCCTTATAACTCACATTAAACTGCTCGCCCTCAACTGGCCCACGCGTATGTTTGGCGCTGACAGTGGTGGTTGCGCTCGTAGTTTTGCGCTGTTGGTGGTCGTTTCGCTCGAGGTGTTCGCGCTATTGGTGGTGGTTATTGGCGCGATTACGTTGGCCCCGTTTATGGTATTAGTTGTTGCGCACCTGTTGGTTGTTGTGCGTTTGGTTGGGCGCTGCCGGTGGTTGCGCGTGGTGTTGCACGCAATAATGGTGCCAGCGCGCGGTTTCGTTGGCACTTTTGGTGGTGGCTGCGCGTCGAAGCGGTTGTTATGGGCACTGCTATGGTGGTTGGTGCAGTTGGTGGTTGGCGCAGTTGGTGGTGGTTGCGCTAAGCACACTTAAATAGCGTGCTTGATGGTGCACGGTTCCTAAAAATTATTTTTTGCGCCGTCGTCTAGTTTTTGCATCTACTGCCGAAATGAATGAATGCTCGTTGTTAGTTTGAAACTTTCTGTAGTATTGTTATGGCCGACAATTAATTTGGAGGCAACTGTAGCTTTGTTGCGGACCAAGATAAAAACGTGCAATTTTCTCATATACACAGCCGCCCCCCTTTTATGAGCAATGAAAAGTAAATGCTTATTTAAAGTATAGCAGACACATCTAAGATTTTAGCGCGATTTCGTTTATTTTCAATAAAAACTTACACCCTTCACCAAACTGCTGTGATTTAGTATTCAATCAACGCATTAGCGGCATCTCCTTACACAAGTGAATTGCAGTTATTTTTCCACACAGTTCTAGCATAATTGCCCATGCATCGGATGCATTTTGCGTTCGCTATCTCCTTTTGACAATATGCCAGTACAAAGAAACGAATCAAATCAGCTGATGGGATGAGCCAACTACTCAATTGAGCCAGGTGTTATTGAAAATTCGTCAATTTCATGGGAATTTTTGGCGGCGCCACCTGAACGAAACTAACAAAATTTTGTTTTAACCACCCAAGGCAGACATGAGCGAGGGGGAATACTAACCTTTTCCCTATCAGCAGCCAACTGGTACGTTCCAAGGTTGACTCTCCCAAGTGGACCATAACTTGGATTAACTGGCAAGATCACGGAGATAATCGATTTCATGAAGCGGCACAACATCCGCATTGCTGCGATTCAAGAGACTAAACTCACTGCAAGATCTGCTCTGTAGACCTGTTCTGGGTATAATGTCCACAGAGAAGATCGCGAGAGCGGAAATGGAGGCGGTCTCGCGTTTATTATAAACCACTCAGTGCAATATCATATATTTAATCCCGACATCGGCCGCATGGACAATGTCCTAGAAGGTCGCGGCTAAACTGTGCGGTCAGGGGATGTAAACCAAGAAATCATCAACATATACATCCCTCCTGCCACCTGTTGCCCCAGTGGATACCGCCCTAATATCAGAGCCCTACTCACTGGCGATAATCGCATTATATTAGGCGATTTTAATGCCCGTCACGAGCTATGGCATTCAAATATGCAGGCGGTGGTGAGATGTTGGCAGATCAAATAGAAGAAACGACGTTCTGCACAATAAACGGAGACGCCACCACTCGTATGGTAGGAAGCTTTCACAGTTGCCAGATATATCAATCGTTAGCACAGGACTCGTAAACTGCATCGACTGGCAGCCGATGGTAACATTTTCATCCGACCACCTGCCTATACTTATTTCGCTCGAGCGAACCGCCGGCTTCACCCTCAACGAAAAACGCACTTTCATAAAATTTAAAAAAGGAAAGTGCGATGAGTACAAATCCTTTACAGACAGCCGCTTTGCTGCCCTCCCTATCTCGACTGATCCTCGCCAATGGGAGCGTGCTTTACGCAAGGTCATTGAATCCGCCTCCTCTCGCTTTACACTCGCCGGAAGAATTACCGAAACTCGGCCTCATTTTCCGGCGGAAGCCTCAAATTTAGCGGTAGGAGGTGACCTTATAAGACAACTTGATCCCGGCGACCCTCAAATAAGGGACATAAACCAACGCATCAGATTGCTTGTGGATAACCACAAGCGGGCGAAATGGGAGGAGCATCAAATGGTTGTAACCCCTCTGTCGATGTGGGTAAGCTTTGGTCCACCGTAAAGTCCCTATCGAATCCGTCTAGGCACAATGACAAAATTTCCATCGCCCTTGACTATAAAGTCCTGTATGCGAAGAAATGCGCGAGGGCTTTTTGCCGACAATGTATGTATAATGCATTCTACGGTTGAAAAAGTTAGACGGCGAGCCAACAGACGCGCACATAAACAAAAATGTTGCAACGCACTTTTGACAGCTAAACTTCGAATGCTTTATTTAGTAATAGTATTATGTTCATAGGTATGATTACTTGAAATGGAAATGAAACAAGAGAGAGTATAGTGCGTTTGTATATACATGTGTATGTAGCATATATAAGTGTTCGAAAACCAGGCCGCCATTAACACGTAATATGTAATACCCAATACGCTCCCTTAGCTTTGCTTATACGAAATAGAATTTTAAAATGTATAAAGTAGAAATATAAAATATATAAAATATGTACATTATACTTTGTTTGATTGTAATTCATGTGTTGTTACATATGTAAATGCGTTTTAAAATTAAAAGATTAAGTAATTCTATTATGATGATATCCAACTAACATGGATATGTACAACTTTACAACTTAGTCTTGAGGTTTCACAACCTTTCCTCCTACCCGTGGCCTTAATTCTATTTTTGATCGCGTAACATGCTCGTCCGGATCATGTGCACTACCCTCAGCAAAGTCATCTGGAGGACTGGATGAAGTGTGTTATTCACCTACCCTTTCGCGCGTTTCATTGTTAGGATTTTCCGTATTCTCTTGTGAAGAATTATTATCTCTTATTTGGTTCAAGTGTCTTTTTATTTCTCTATTATAGTGTACAACAGGGATGGGCCTTTTTTCGGCTGCTAAATCAGTTGCAGTGCCAGCGAGTGCTAGGTGAGACGCTTGTGTGTTTAGGGGTGTTAGGGGAGTAAAAAAATACATGGAAAATATCGTACGCTTCATCTCAAACGATATTCATCGCAAGAAGGTTGTGGAAACACTAAAAAACTGAAATGAAAATATTATCTCCCAACCTCGAAAACCAATTCCCAAACTGTGTTGCAATATTACGAAAACAAAAACATACATTTTCTGTCAAAAAATACGAAAAATGGAATAAACATAGACTGAAGTCGACTTTATGTTAAGCAGCGCATTATTGACATTCATTTCGCCTTCACATACATTTAATTATATGCAAGCCGATTCATTTTGCAACATATACATAAAAGTATTTAAAAAAGTATTTTTAAAGTAGTAGCATTAGAGGAAGTAGTAGTAGAAAAACGTACTAATGCACGTTTCGTATACAATCGTGGGATAACGAATCAGTTTTCAGACTTTTTGGCAGTGTTGCTGAGAGCCTAGAAATAAATGTCTCAGCTTAAAAATGAAAAAGGTACCCATCGCATAAACAACGACTAGTTTTACCAGTATTATTATAAAAATTACTGCTTTCATTTATAAATTTCAAATTATAGAGGAATTTTCAAATTTCTTCAGCTCACATACATATATCGTTAAATCCACACTGCAAAAATTGTTGGAGCATGTGTTGCATGTGTGTTTAATTTACGGCGACCATTTTTCTTATTTTAAAACTTGCTTTGTTTATGATTTGAATCATAAAGCAACTTTTAAAATTACAACTGAAAAATCATCACAAAAGCGACATTACATATTTATGGCATTTAGTGCGAGCGAAGCCGCCGGTAAAGGCTAGTTTATCCTAAAACGCTTAATAATTTGAACATAGTAAGCGCGGTGGCAGCCCAATAAGGCCAAATACTCTCTCTTCATCAATCTTATGTGTGTTTGTATATTATTCTCTTCCTGTGTTCTTCGCCCCACATACCTGCACTTGATCGTCCCCCACCTAGCACTTAAATGTGCAAAGCGTGCCGGTACGAGCAAAAGGCTCATACGAGCCGTTTTGCCCATCGCTGGTGTACAATGGTACACTGCAATTTGTTAATTTTTGCTGGCATCCAGCTGTTTTTATTTGGATTTCTGTAGTCGCGTATTAAAACATTTTGCCGTTTTTGAAAGTGGTCTTCCCGTTTGCCTTTGTAGTTTTGTTCGATTTGAAGAGTACCGATTCAAGGTAATCACGGACCATATGTCTCCAAAGTGGCTAAACTCCATCGAAAGCCCCTCTGGCCGTATAGCACAATGGGCCTTGGAACTTCTGCAATACACTTTCGACATCGAGTACAGGAAAGGGAAGCTGAACCTGGTAGTGGACGCACTATCACGACAGCCACTGGAGGCCCTACGACTGTCAACGACAACAGAGTGACGATGCAAGTGGTGGCACAAGCGCGTGAACGAAGTGAGCACTAACCCCGAGAAATATTCTGACTGCATGATACAAGATGGACAACTGTACCGCCATATTCCCTGCCGGTCACACGATGAAGAAGCGGTCTCTTGGAAATTTTGTGTACCCACACCACTGCGACAACGAGTATTAGAAGAAAACCAGGACATACCAAGCGCTGGACATATGGGCATCCGCCGGACGGTAGCGCGTATTGCCAACCGGTACTACTGGCCCGGCATGTTTCAGGACATCAGTCGACACGTACGACAGTGTGGGTCTTGCCAGAAATACAAGGAAGCACAGCAAAAGCCAGCTGGAAAGATGTTCACGCAGGTGGCCCAAGAACCATTCGCCGCGGTATGCGCCGATATCTTCGGACAACTCCCACGATCCACACACGGGAACACGATGCTATTAGTATGTTCCGACAGCTTCAGAAAATGGATGGAACTGGTCTCCATGAGGCGTGCTAAAGCAGAGAACCTTCGCCGCGCGTTCAGAGAACGCACCCTCGCAAGATTTGGTGCTCCCAAGATACTGATATCGGACAACGGCGTTCAGTTCACCAGCACAATGTGTCAGCGTTACCTTAAGGAAATGGGGATACGACAAGAATTCACGGCGCCCTCAACCGCGCAAGAAAACCCAACGAAACGGGCGAACAGAACAGTCAAGAGAATCATAGCACAACTCACCAGACCGCGTCCACAGGATACAGTCCAGCTTTCCTTGTACAAGGACGGGAACCGCGACTACCAGGGGCATTGTTTGACGAGGTCAAACTGGGGACGGGCACAGCCACCACCACGGCTGAAGAAGAATCCGACAGAATGCAATAGGCATTCATAATAGTGAGGCAGAACATGGAACGAGCGGCGGCGGAGCAAGCACTACAATTTACGGTGGAGAAAATGGACCCCCGTAGTCGGCGAACTAGTGCTCGCAAAGGAACACTATCTCTCCAAGGCCGGGGAAAATTTCGGGGCAAAGTTGGCCCCCAAATATGACGGACCCTACCAATTCCTAGGATATGTATCACCAGTGATACTCATAGTACAAAAACCCAATCGAGGAAATGAGAAAACGGTCAATATCGCAGAATTTAAGGCATATCATGTAGTAGAGACCATCGCGTGAAATCAAATTAAATCCAAAAAAATTTTAATATCATGTAGGGGGGAATAGGCAAGCACCGGTCCTTCTATCGCAAACCACCGAGGTGAAAACAACGTTTTCTATTGCTACGAATTTTTTTTTCTATAATCAACACTTTACCATGGAGAAATATAACGCCAAACTGACCAACAGCGCCAGCGTATGCGCCAGCGCTACGAGGAGGAGGAATCAAAACGTCCTAGCGTCGCACTGCTTGAAAGAGCAACTGGCGCCAACGTTAGCAACATGCGTGCAACTACACGCGCAAACGCGTAAGCTGACGTCGCACTCATCATTTCACCATCAACCGCTACTGGCGGCAACGTCAGCAACAGGCGCGCAACTACACGCGCACATACTTAGGCTGACGTGGAACGAATCATTACACCATCACACACAATAGGCACCGACGCCAACACCACAGCCACAGCTTACGTCGGCACCAAAATCACACGCGCAACAGAAGCAGCCAGACGGGCAATCGAACTCGTGGTACGCACCACGCGCACGTCGAAATGGCAGGAAGCCGCGGCCAAGGCCCACAATTGGACCGGAACATCACCGCTAACAGCCACACTTGGTAGGATAGACGTGGAGGTAGGGCAGTTACCGGCAGACATCGAGCACTCCTCGGGTGAGGACACAGCTCCACCGGAAAAACAACAGTTGCCGACAATCATTGACAATTCCGGTTATACCCATTGAGGTGGAGCAATGTTGACTCTAGAATGTGTTTGTACGATATGGGAATCAAATGAAAGTAAAGCTGTTAATGAGTATTTTAAAAGGGAGTGGGACTTAGATCTATAGGTGGACGCCTTTTCGAGATATCGGAATAAAGGTGGACCAGCAGGGGTGACTGTAGAATTTCTTTGTACGATATGGGTATCAAATGAAAGCTGTTAAGTAGTATTTTAAAAGAGGGTGGGCCTTAGTTCTATAGGTGGACGCGTTTTTGATATATCGCCATAAAGGTGGACCAGGGGTGACTCTAGAATGTGTTTGTACGATATGGGTTACAAATGAAAGGTGGTAATGAGTATTTTAAAAGGGAGTAGGCCTTAGTTCTACAGGTGGACGCCTTTCGAGATATCGCCATAAAGGTGGACTAGATGTGACTCTAGAATGTGTTTGTATGATATTGGTATCAAATGAAAGGTGCTAATGAGTATTTTAAAAGGGAGTGGGCCTTAGTTCTATAGGTGAATGCCTTTTCGAGATATCGCCATAATGGTGGACCAGGGGTGATTCTAGAATGTGTTTGTACGATATGGGTATCAAATGAAAGGTGTTAATGAGTATTTTAAAAGGGAGTGGGCCTTAGTTCTATAGGTGGACGCCTTTTCGAGATATCGGAATAAAGGTGGACCAGGGGTGACTCTAGTATTTCTTTGTACGATATGGTTATCAAATGAAAGCTGTTAAGTAGTATTTTAAAAGAGGGTGGGCCTTAGTTCTATAGGTGGACGCGTTTTCGATATATCGCCATAAAGGTGGACCAGGGGTGACTCTAGAATGTGTTTGTACGATATGGGTTACAAATGAAAGATGGTAATGAGTATTTTAAAAGGGAGTAGGCCTTAGTTCTACAGGTGGACACCTTTCGAGATATCGCCATAAAGGTGGACTAGATGTGACTCTAGAATGTGTTTGTACGATATGGGTATCAAATGAAAGGTGTTAATGAGTATTTTAAAAGGGAGTGGGCCTTAGTTCTATAGGCGGATGCCTTTAAAAGGGAGTGGGCCTTAGTTCTATAGGTGAACGCCTTTTCGAGTTATCGCCATAAAGGTGGAGCAACGTTGACTCTAGAATGTGTTTGTATGATATGGGAATCAAATGAAAGTTATTAATGAGTATTTTAAAAGGGAGTGGGCCTTAGATCTATAGGTGGAAGCCTTATCGAGATATCACCATACAAGTGGACCAGGGGTGACTCTAGAATTTGTTTGTTCGATGTGAGTATAACGAAAGGTGTTAATGTGTATGTTAAAAGAGTGGGCCTTAGTTCTACAGGTGAACGCCTTTCGAGATATCGCCATAAAGGTGGACCAGGGGTGACTCTAAAATGTGTTTGTACGATATGGGTATCAAATGAAAGGTGCTAATGAGTATTTTAAAAGGGAGTGGGCCTTAGTTCTATAGGTGGACGCCTTTTCGAGATATCGGAATAAAGGTGGACCAGGGGTGACTCTAGAATTTCTTTGTACGATATGGGTATCAAATGAAAGGTGTTAAGGAGTATTTTAAAAGAGAGTGGGCCTTAGTTCTATAGGTGGATACCTTTAAAAGGGAGTGGGCCTTAGTTCTATAGGTGAACGCCTTTTCGAGTTATCGCCATAAAGGTGGAGCAACGTTGACTCTAGAATGTGTTTGTACGATATGGGAATCAAATGAAAGTTATTAGTGAGTATTTTAAAAGGGAGTGGGCCTTAGATCTATAGGTGGAAGCCTTATCGAGATATCACCATACAAGTGGACCAGGGGTGACTCTAGAATTTGTTTGTTCGATGTGAGTATAACGAAAGGTGTTAATGTGTATGTTAAAAGAGTGGGCCTTAGTTCTACAGGTGAACGCCTTTCGAGATATCGCCATAAAGGTGGACCAGGGGTGACTCTAGAATGTGTTTGTACGATATGGGTATCAAATGAAAGGTGTTAATGAGTATTTTAAAAGGGAGTGGGCCTTAGATCTATAGGTGAACGCGTTTTCGAGTTATCGCCATAAAGGTGGCGCAACGTTGACTCTAGAATGTGTTTGTACGATATGGGAATCAAATGAAAGTTGTTAATGAGTATTTTAAAAGGGCGTGGATCTTGGTTCTATAGGTGGACGCCTTTTCGAGATATCACCATAAAAGTGGACCAGGGGTGACTCTAGAATTTGTTTGTTCGATGTGGGTATAAAGAAAGGTGTTAATTTGTATGTTAAAAGAGAGTGGGCCTTAGTTCTATAGGTGGACGCCTTTTCGAGATATCGGCATAAAGGTGGACCAGGGGTGGCTCTAGAATTTCTTTGTACGATATGGGTACCAAATGAAAGGTGTTAATGAGTATTTTAAAAGGGCGTGGATCTTAGTTCTATTGGTGGACGCCTTTAAAAGGGAGTGGGCCTTAGTTCTATAGGTGAACGCCTTTTCGAGTTATCGCCATAAAGGTGGAGCAACGTTGACTCTAGAATGTGTTTGTACGATATGGGAATCAAATGAAAGTTGTTAATGAGTATTTTAAAAGGGAGTGGGCCTTAGATCTATAGGTGGAAGCCTTATCGAGATATCACCATAAAAGTGGGCCAGGGGTGACTCTAGAACTTGTTTGTTCGATGTGGGTATAACGAAAGGTGTTAATGTGTATGTTAAAAGAGAGTGGGCCTTAGTTCTACAGGTGGACGCCTTTCGAGATATCGGCATAAAGGTGGACCAGGGGTGGCTCTAGAATTTCTTTGTACGATATGGATATCAAATGAAAGGTGTTAATGAGTATTTTAAAAGGGCGTGAATCTTAGTTCTATAGGTGGACGCCTTTTCGAGATATCACCATAAAAGTGGACCAGGGGTGACTCTAGAATTTGTTTGTTCGATGTGGGTATAACGAAAGGTGTTAATGTGTATGTTAAAAGAGAGTTGGCCTTAGTTCTACAGGTGGACGCCTTTCGAGATATCGCCATAAAAATGGAGAAATGTTGACTCTAGAATTTGTTTGTACGATATGGGAATCAAATGAAAGGTGTTAATGAGTATTCTAAAAGGGAGTGGGCCTTAGTTCTGTAGGTGGACGCCTTTTCGAGATATCGACATAAAGGTGGACCCGGGGTGACTCTAGAATTTGTTTGTACGATGTGGGTATTAAATGAAAAGTGTTAATGTTTTATTTTATTTATTTAATTATTTAAAGTCAACTAACAAGAGTGGTCGACTAACAAAATACAAAGGAAAGTAACATAAAAAAAGATAGTGTAAAAATATATACAAGTTTAATTCTATACTGGAATTAATTAAAAATTTACAATTTTGTTTAACATTGAACAAGAACTAAAATTAAACTATCATTACAAATTAAACAAGTAAACTTTAAGATATCAGTTGAGACTGACAAGTATAGCATTGCGTAAGGCAACAAACGAACATTCGATACTAATGCTATTATACAAATAATTATAGTACGAGCACCAAACACGTATAGAATCATTTTTGCCAAAATGTATACGACACAGGGGTGAATGGAAGGGCACGTAGTGCCCGGACACACTAGCAGGAACTGCAAAGTTCAATCGGCTTAGCAGCTCAGAGGAGTCAACCTCACCTAGAATTAGCTTATGCAGGAACATTACCCCGAGTAATATTCTACGATTTTCCAGAGTTGGCAAATTAATGAGAAGAAGTCTACTTCTATAAGACGGAAGATGAAGATTTTAGTCCCAGTTAAAGGCCCGTAGAGCACAAATTAAAAATTGTTTCTGCACAGACTCAATACGCTTTATATGAGTAATATATAATGGACACCAAACACACGAGCAATACTCAAGTATTGGGCGGACCAGCGAAGTTTAGAGGACTTTGGTCAGATACGGATCCTTGAACTCCTTAGCCCAGCGTTTAACGAAACCTAGGGTACCCATTGCTTTATTAGTAATAGCTGAAATATGTGAATTGAAGCACAGTTTCGAGTCAAAAAGAACCCGTAAATCGTTAATCGAAGATATACGCTCCATAAGAGTGCCATAAAGTGCATAAGACGACAGGACAGGCTTCACGCGATGAAATGTCATGAACTTACATTTGGAACAGTTTAGAACTAATGCATTTATTGTACACCAACGTTGAAATGAGTCCAAATCAACCTGAAGTAGATTTGAGCGAGTTAAATCCGAAGGCAAGCATGTATAGCAAATTTTTACATCATCGGCATACATTAGAGCTTGTGAATGATTCAAAATCTGTGGCAGATCATTAATACAAAGAGTAAAAAGCAATGGGCCTAAATGACTGCCCTGAGGTACACCAGAGGTAACATTAATTGATTTTGAAATAATATTTTTATAAAGCACCTTTTGGGTTCTATTAGAAAGATAGCTTGAAGGCCATGAAGTCAGATTTTTCGGAAAACCCAGTAAATCGAGCTTCAGAATCAGAAGTTCGTGATTCACCGAATCAAAAGCTTTACTAAAATCCGTATAAATCACATCTGTTTGCTTGCTACCCAAAAAACCATCCCTAACTAAAGAGGTAAACTCAAGTAGGTTTGTGGTGGTTGATCTACAACTCACAAACCCATGCTGAAAGGGTAATAATATGCAAGTACATGAATGTTGAAGCTGACAGGTAATTATTTGTTCAAAGGTTTTAGTAATAGCTGAAAGCTTAGCAATTCCCCTATAATTCTCAATATTAGATCTACTACCTCTCTTGTGCAGAGGTATGATAAACGACTGTTTCCAAATTGATGGAAATGACGCCGATTGCAAAGATAAATTGAACAATTTTACGATCGGTTCTGTTAAGTTCACAGCACAGAACTTAAGCACACAGCCAGGAATACCATCGGGCCCTGGAGAAAAAATCGGTTTTAGAGCTAAAAAAAACTCTGAAGTACAGTGGCACTATCAATGACCGGATTGAGAATACAGTTAGAACTAACTATTTCGAATGGATAACTACCGGTTTGTGTACAGGTTGACGAATAGGTCGATTTGAAAAAGTCTGCGAATAAGTCGGCAATATCATGGTAAAGGCTACCATTCTTGCCACCCAAAGACAAAGATGATGGAAATCTCGAAGATTTGCGCTTTGAATTAACAAACCCGTAAAATTTTTTAGGATTGTTAAAAAACTCAATTTTGCATCTTGTTAAATACGACTTGTAGCAGTTTTGATTCAGGCGTTGGAAATTAGAACGGGCAACTAAATATTTAGAAAAATCTTCAGAGGAACCAGATCTTTTAAAACGCTTATAGAGCCTCGATTTAATATTGTTCAGGTTAGCAAGTTGCCGAGAGAACCAAGGTTGTTTACTACTTTTAGCCTTAACAAAATGAACCGGAACGCAACGATTAATAAAATCACTTAGGTAACTATAAAAAATAGACGTGGCAACCTCAACATGAGTACAAGCATAAAGGTCAGGCCAATCGTGGGAAGCTAACAGTTGATTAAGCAAATCAAAGTTAGCCTTTTTAAAACATCTCGAACGAGAACGACATGAAACTTCCATGAAATTAATCGTAGGCAGTAAATTGTCCAGTGTAACCTCAAGTGTGGGGTGCAAAGGATCTTCAGGCACGGATAAGGCACGGATTCGACTGAGACCAGTACCTATTGACCTATCACCAAAAACTAAATCTAACAACTTATTTTTAGAGTTCACTACATTATTAATCTGAACTAGCGGCAATTCCATTAGCTAACCAATAAAATCATGCTGAGTAACAGGAGACAAAAAGTTTGAATCATCGTTGCCAATCTAACTAACGTTTGGTAAATTAAAGTCCCCAAAAACCACTAGGCGATCGTTAGTTATCACGAAAAAGAAAATGTAGGCTGTGGATAACTGCTTTATGGCAATCATAAAAGTACATATCTGACCGAGGCGGTATGTAGGAACAAGAAATATATAAGAAAAAATTCGGGAACAAGAGCTTTACAGCTATGAATTCAATATCAAGCACGTCCTCAAAGCTCAACAATTCAGTAGAAATACTCGACAATACAGATATCAGGACACCGCCTGCTCTCGACTGACGATCACACCGAAACACAACGTAGTCATTTTAAAATAACTCTGAATTTAAATTGTCAGGTTTTAGACAAGTCTATGTGAAAGCAATCACATCCGCTGTAAAAGTAAAACTGTTAAGGTAAAACGCATTTAATTTAGAACGTAAACCACGAACATTCTGATAGTGAATAGTTACTTTTGAATCGTATTGGCAGGGCTGGTAATCAAGTTTTTTGAAACTATACGTGCGCGAGGCTCAACTTTCGACTCTGTGGTGTACAAATGTAACACCGAATGTATAGGCCAAAAAAATTTGTCAAGAACCATATCAAAATATACATCTGGAACTGATATTTTAAATGAAGAAAAATCCCTCACATACTTAAAAACAAATTTATGTGCACTAATGTTAATAGAACCTGTACTATTAATCTGAGCAAAGATATAATTAACAACATCAGACTCCGTCAGAGATGGATGCAATCTTGATACGAAAATAGCCCTTCGGGGCGGCACGGCAGTAACCAACCTAGGACCTGCCGGATCTAAATTAGTATCACCCAACCAATGAGTATTTTAAAAGGGGGTGGTCCTTAGATCTATAGGTGGACGCCTTTTCGAGATATCGCCGCAAAGGATGGGTGACTCTAGAATGTGTTTGTATGATATGGGTATCAAATGAAAGGTGGTAATGAGTATTTTAAAAGATAGTGGGCCTTAGTTCTATAAGTGGAATCCTTTTCGAGATATCGCCGTAAAGGTGGACCAGGGGTGACTCTAGAATGTGCTTGTACGATATGGGTATCAAATGAAAGGTGGTAATGAGTATTTTAAAAGATAGTGGGCCTTAGTTCTATAGGTGGACGCCTTTTCGAGATATCGCCGTAAAGGTGGACCAGGGTTGACTCTAGAATGTGTTTGTACGATATGGGTAACAAATGAAAGGTGGTAATGAGTATTTTAAAAGGGACTAGGCCTTAGTTCTACAGTTGGACGCCTTTAGAGATATCGCCATAAAGGTGGACCAGGTGTGACTCTAGAATGTGTTTGTAGGATATTGGTATCAAATGAAAGGTGTTAATGAGTATTTTAAAAGGGAGTGGGCCTTAGTTCTATAGGTGGACGCCTTTTCGAGATATTGCCGTAAAGGTGGACCAGGGGTGACTCTAGAATGTGTTTGTACGATATTGGTATCAAATGAAAGGTGTTAATGAGTATTTTAAAAGGGAGTGGGCCTTAGTTCTATAGGTGGACGCCTTTTCGAGATATCGCCGTACAGGTGGACCAGGGGTGACTCTAGAATGTGTTTGTACGATATGGGTATCAAATGAAAGGTGTTAATGAGTATTTTAAAAGATAGTGGGCCTTAGTTCTATAGGTGGACGCCTTTAAAAGGGAGTGGGCCTTAGTTCTATAGGTGAACGCCTTTTCGAAATATCGCCATAAAGGTGGACCGGTGGTGACTCTAGAATGTGCTTGTACGATATTGGTATCAAATGAAAGGTGTTAATGAGTATTTTAAAAGGGAGTGGGCCTTAGTTCTATAGGTGGACGCCTTTTCGAGATATCGCCGTACAGGTGGACCAGGGGTGACTCTAGAATGTGTTTGTACGATATGGGTATCAAATGAAAGGTGTTAATGAGTATTTTATAAGGGAGGGGGCCTTAGTTCTATAGGTGGACGCCTTTAAAAGGGAGTGGGCCTTAGTTCTATAGGTGAACGCCTTTTCGAGATATCGCCATAAAGGTGGACCGGTGGTGACTCTAGAATGTGCTTGTACGATATGGGTATCAAATGAAAGGTGGTAATGAGTATTTTAAAAGATAGTGGGCCTTAGTTCTATAGGTGGACGCCTTTTCGAGATATCGCCGTAAAGGTGGACCAGGGGTGACTCTAGAATGTGTTTGTACGATATGGGTAACAAACGAAAGGTGGTAATGAGTATTTTAAAAGGGAGTAGGCCTTAGTTCTACAGTTGGACGCCTTTAGAGATATCGCCATAAAGGTGGACCAGGTGTGACTCTAGAATGTGTTTGTACGATATTGGTATCAAATGAAAGGTGTTAATGAGTATTTTAAAAGGGAGTGGGCCTTAGTTCTATAGGTGGACGCCTTTTCGAGATATCGCCATAAAGGTGGACCAGGGGTGACTCTAGAATGTGTTTGTACAATATGGGTATCAAACGAAAGGTGTTAATGAGTATTTTAAAGGGAGTGGGCCTTAGTACGATATGGGTATCAAATGAAAGGTGTTAATAAGTATTTTATAAGGGAGGGGGCCTTAGATCTTTAGGTGGACGCCTTTTCGGGATATCGGCATAAAGGTGGACCAGAGGTGATTCTAGAATTTCTTTGTTCGATGTGGATATCAAATGAAAGGTGTTAATGTGTATATTAAAAGAGAGTGGGCCTTAGTTCTATAGGTAGCCGCCTTTAAAAGGGAGTGGGACTTAGTTCAATAGGTGAACGCCCTTTCGAGATAGCGCCATAAAGGTGGACCAAGGGTGACTCTAGAATGTTTTTGTACGATATGGGAATCAAATGAAAGTTGTTAATGAGTATTTTAAAAGGGAGTGGGCCTTAGATCTATAGGTGGACGCCTTTTCGAGATATCGGCATAAAAGTGGACCAGGGGTGACTCTAGAACTTCTTTGTACGATATGGGTATAAAATGAAAGGTGTTAATGAGTATTTTTAAAGGGCGTGGAACTTAGTTCTATAGGTGGACGCCTTTTCGAGATATCGCCATAAAGATGGACCAGGGGTGACTCTAAACTGTGTTTGTACGATATGGGTAACAAATGACAGGTGTTAATGAGTATTTAAAACGGAGCGGGCTTTATTTCTATAGGTGGACGCCTTTTCGAGATATCGGCATAAAAGTGGACCAGGGGTGACTCTAGAATTTCTTTGTTCGATATGGGTATCAAATGAAAGGTGTTAATGAGTATTTTTAAAGGGCTTGGAACTTAGTTCTATAGGTGGACTTAGTTCTATAGATGGGTATCAAATGAAAGGTGATGACTTAGTTTTATAGGTGGACGCCTTTAAAAGGGAGTGGGACATAGTTCTATAGGTGAACGCCTTCTCGAGATATCGCCATAAAGGTGGACCAAGGGTGACTCTAGAATGTTTTTGTACGATATGGGAATCAAATGAAAGTTGTTAATGATTATTTTAAAAGGGAGTGGGCCTTAGATCTATAGGTGGACGCCTTTTCGAGATATTGGCATAAAAGTGGACGAGGGGTGACTCTAGAACTTCTTTGTACGATATGGGTATCAAATGAAAGGTGTTAATGAGTATTTTAAAAGGGCGTGGAACTTAGTTCTATAGGAGGACGCCTTTTCGAGATATCACCATAAAAGTGGACCAGGGGTGACTCTAGAATTTGTTTGTTCGATGTGTGTATCAAATTTAAGGTGTTAATGTGTATATTAAAAGAGAGTGGGCCTTAGTTCTACAGGTGGACGCCTTTCTAGATATCTCCATAAAGGTGGACCAGGGGTGGCTCTAGGATTTCTTTGTACGATATGGATATCAAATGAAAGGTGTTAATGAGTATTTTAAAAGGGCGTGAATCTTAGTTCTATAGGTGGACGCCTTTTCGAGATATCACCATAAAAGTGGACCAGGGGTGACTCTAGAATTTGTTTGTTCGATGTGGGCATAACGAAAGGTGTTAATGTGTATGTTAAAAGAGAGTTGGCCTTAGTTCTACAGGTGGACGCCTTTCGAGATATCGCCATAAAAATGGAGCAATGTTGACTCTAGAATGTGTTTGTACGATATGGGAATCAAATGAAAGGTGTTAATGAGTATTTTAAAAGGGAGTGGACCTGAGATCTATAGGTAGATGCCTTTTCGAGATATCGCCATAAAGGTGGACCAGGGGTGACTCTAGAATTTGTTTGTACGATATGGGTATCAAATGAAAGGTGTTAATGAGCATTTTAAAAGGAGTGGGCCTTAGTTCTATAGGTGTACGCCTTTTCCAGATATCGCCATAAAGGTGGACCAGGGGTGACTCTGGAATATGTTTGTACGATATGGGTAAAAAATGAAAGGTTGTAATGAGTATTTTAAAAGGGAGTAGGCCTTGGTTCTACAGGTGGACGCCTTTCGAGATATCGCCATAAAGGTGGACCAGGGGTGACTCTAGAATGTGCTTGTACGATATGGGTATCAAATGAAAGGTGTTAATGAGTATTTTAAAAGGGAGTGGGCCTTAGATCTATAGGTAGATGCCTTTTCGAGATATCGACATAAAGGTGGACCAGGGGTGACTCTAGAATTTGTTTGTACGATATGGGTATCAAATGAAAGGTGTTAATGAGTATTTGAAAAGGGAATGGGCCTTAGTTCTATAGGTGGACGCCTTTTCCAGATATCGCCATAAAGGTGGACCAGGGGTGACTCTAGAATATGTTTGTACAATATAGGTATCAAACGAAAGGTGTTAATGAGTATTTTAAAAGGGAATTGGCCTTAGTTCTACAGGTGGACGCCTTTTCGAGATATCGCCATAACGGTGGACCAGGGGTGACTCTAGAATTAATTTGTACAATATTGGTATCAAATGAAAGGTGTTAATGAGTATTTTAAAAGTGGGAGAACCTTAGTTCTATGGGTGGACGCCTTTTCGAAATATCGCCATAAAGGTGGACAAGGGATGACTCTAGAATTTGTTTGTACGATGTGGGTATCAAATGAAAGGTTTTAATGAGTATTTTAAAAGGGAGTGGGCCTTAGTTCTATAGGTGGACGCCTTTTCGAGATATCGCCATAAAGGTGGACCAGGGGTGACTTTAGAATTTTTTTACGATATGGGTATCAAATGAAAGGTGTTAAAGAGTATTTTAAAAGGGAGTGGGCCTTAATTCTATAGGTGGACGCCTTTTCGGGATACCGTTATAAAGGTGGACCAGGGTTGACTCTAGAATGCTTTTGTACATTATGGGTATCAAACGAAAGGTGCTAGTGAGTATTTTAAAAGGGAGTGGGCCTTAGTTCTATAGGTGGACGCCTTTCCGATATATCGCCATAAAGGTGGACCAGGGATGACTCTATAATGTGTTTGTACAATATGGGTGTCAAATTAAAGGTATTAATAAGAATTTTAAAAGGGAGTGGTGGTAGTTGTATATGTGAAGGTGTTTTCGAGATATCGACCAAAATGTGGGCCAGGGTGACCCAGAACATCATCTGTCGGGTACCGCTAATTTATTATATATATAATACCACGAACAGTATTCCTGCCATGATTCCAAGGGCTTTTGATTCCGACCTGCAGAACTTTTTCATTTTCTTTTACTTAATATTATAGGTGCCACACCTATTTTACAAAATTTTTTTCTAAAGTTATATTTTGCGTCAATAAACCAATCCAATTACCATGTTTCAAACCTTTTTTCGTATTTGGTATAGAATTATGGCACTTTTTTCATTTTTCGTAATTTTCGATATCGAAAAAGTGGGCGTAGTCATAGTCAGATTTCGGCCATTTTTTATACCAATAGAAAGTGAGTCCAGATAATTATGTGAACTGAGTTTAGTAAAGATATATCGATTTTTGCTCAAGTTATTGTGTTAATGGCCGAGCGGAAGGACATACGGTCAACTGTGTATAAAAATTGGGCGTGGCTTCAACCGATTTCGCCCTTTTTCACAGAAAACAGTTATCGTCCTAGAATCTAAGCCGCTACCGAATTTCACAAGGATTGGTAAATTTTTGTTCGACTTATGGCATTAAATGTATCCTAGACAAATCAAATGAAAAAGGGCGGAGCCACGCCCATTTTGAAATTTTCTTTTATTTTTGTATTTGGTTGTAAAATATCATTACTGGAGTTGAATGTTGACATCATTTACTTATATACTGTAAAAATATTAAATTTTTTGTAAAAATTTCACTTTAAAAAAAAATTTTTAAAAGTGAGCGTGGTCGTTCTCCGATTTTGCTAATTTTTATTAAGCATACATATAGTAATAGGAGTAACATTCCTACAAAATTTCATCATGATATCTTCAACGACTGCCAAATTACAGCTTGCAAAACTTCTATATTACCTTCTTTTAAAAGTGGGCGGTGCCACGCCCGTTGGTCAAGATTTTACTTATTTTCTATTCTGCGTCATAAGCTCAACTCACCTACCAAGTTTCATCGCTTTATCCCTGTGTGGTAATGAATTATAGCAATTTTTCGATTTTTCGAAATTTTCGATATCGAAAAAGTGGGCGTGGTTATAGTCCGATATCGTTCATTTTAAATAGCGATCTGAGGTGAGCGCCCAGGAATCTACATACCAAATTTCGTCAAGATATCTCAAAATTTACTCAAGTTATCGTGTTAACGGGCAGACGGACGGACGGACGGACATGGCTTAATCAAATTTTTTTTCGATACTGATGATTTTGATATATGGAAGTCTATATCTATCTCGATTTCTTTATACCTGTACAACCAACCGTTATCCAATCAAAGTTAATATACTCTGTGAAATCTGCTCAACTGAGTATAAAAATGACAAAAAAACCCCTTATCTGAACGATCGGTTTTATGGGATATATATTATATATAGCTCCGATCGAAATGATTTTTACAGGAAATCTTTTATGATATATTAGAATATATATCACCAAGTTTCACGTTTTTATATTGGAAACTAAGGGAGAAATGGCCAAAAATCTTTCTATCTGAACGATCGCTTGAATGGGATAGGTATATAATATATACATATAGATCCGATCAAAGTGATTTTTTCAGGAAATCTTCTATGATATAATTGAATAAATATCACCAAGTTTAACGTTTTTATATTGGAAATTAAGGGAGAAAGGCTAAAAATCTTTCTATGTGAACAATCGGTTGTATGGGATATATATTATATATAGCTCCGATCGAAAAGATTTTTTCATGAAATCTTCTATGATATATTGGAATAAATATCACCTAGTTTAACGTTTTTATATTGGAAATTAAGGGAGAAATTGCCAAAAATCTTTCTATCTGAACGATCGATTTTATGGTATATATACTATATAGCTCCGATCAAAGTGATTTTTTCGGAAAATCTTCTATGATGTATTGAAATATGTATCACCGAGTTTCACGTTTATACTTTCTAAATTGCGGCAGGAATGACCAAAATCATCTTATCTGAACGATCGGTTGTATGGGAGATATATGTTATAATATAATACAAAAATACATCCTTGTGCCAGTGAGATATCTCAAAATTTGAGGGACTAGTTTGCGTTCAAGCAGACATACGGATGGACATACGGACGGACGGACGGACATGGCTATATTAACTCAGTTCGTCGCCCTGATCAATTCGGTATACTTAATGATGCGTCTATCTTCTATATTTCTCAACGTTACAAACATCGGACCAAAGTTAGTATACCATTTCATGTTCATGAAAGGTATAAAAATGGTAAATGCACAAAAATTGCAACGCATATGCAATTGCATGCAAAAACGAGTTACATTATATAGAAAACGAGAGAAAAATGGGAAGATATAATTAAACAAAAAACAATTAATATTTAGTTTGAAACTCATAGAAGGAGAAATCGATAGGTATAGGATTAAGGGAGTAAGGCAAAAAGAGAAACCTATAGCGAAGTTAACATTGTATCTGAAATACATACAACAAAACATACAAAGAACAAAACATTGCTAAAACAAACATATATACGTAAATAATATGTTACGACTATATCAGCGCTCCTCTTCCAATTATTGCATTGACTTCAGTTTTGCTATTTATCAGCTTCGACTCTTCCCCTTGTTTATGCCTAACAAAAATTTTGCCCCGGATAGAAAACACCGCCGCTAACTGCTTCTGCCGTCTCAGTGCCGATGCTTGAGTCATTACCTCCCTCAAGTTCTTTGGCAGACAACCAACCGTTCTCCAATCAAAGTTATAATACCTTGTGTACAGCTGGGTATAAAAATGCATATAATAAATTGAAAAAAGGTGCTTGCCTATTGCAAAGAATACCTATAATGTTTATCTTCTGAGGAGTTTTTTTGATTATTTGTTTCATACTTTGCGAACATTTCATGGAAAAGTGTAAACTTTCGCCGATTCACACGATTCACGATATCACAGCTCCACATTCCAAGGAAGAAGAGTTTAAAATTGGAAATAGCTTGAGAAAGATAAACAGTTAACGAAAAAAATTGGTATAGAATAAAGCAAAATGAAGTTGAGTGACACCATCAGATCAGTCAGGAAGGGCTTCTCCGAGTCGTACGAAACTAAGCGAGGTTTCAGACAGGGTGACTCCCCACTCCCCATTGTATGATTTTCTTAATTTGATGCTGGAGAAGATTATACTTGCTGCAGAACGTAACCACTCTGGAGCAATACTCTGTAAAATCGTGCAATTAGTGGCGTATGCTGATGACATTGATATCATTGAAGCAAAAAAGATGGGTTGATGGTGAATGACAACAAAACGAGGTACCTGCTGCCATCGAGCGGGGCATTTGTGTCTTGGCAAGAACGCTACTGTTTCGAACAGTAAAATACTTCGTTTATTTGGCTAGGCTATGTTATTCGAATAGGGAAAGAAAGTATTTGTATATTAACCCGCCTTTGGAAGCCGAAGTGAGTGGCCCCCACTCCGGTGATGCGACCAATTAGCGGGATTTTTCTTCGATAATAAGTTCCTCTAAAGTCTAAAATTAAATTATTATGACATCTAATTAATTCTCTGCTCGGCTATTTAAAAGTAATGACGATTAATAAACAGTGCGAAGTTTTTTTCTGAGTTAAATGTTAAACCCTCTCGTAATCCGTGGGTTGTTCCCTAGTAAGTATTTCTAAGTTAGTTTGTGCATCCTTCCGCGAGCAAAACCATCTAGATGCTCACTCTTTTTCGAAATTCCGTTAGTATCCATCAAAAATCTACCAGTTATAGACGGAAAGTCCTGTTTCAAATAGGTATTTTTCGGGTTGCGTCTGCAGTATTTAATTTTCTACTACCTTATCGAACACAAATAACCACCAATTAGGTCACAATCGCTTTTTTGTCAAATCATCCATTTTCATTATGTTTAATCATGCCTAAATCAACAGAAATTAGGTCAAGTTTTTTCTTCGATTGATGAAATATGCTGTTGTTTTGCGTATACCGATATATTGGTAACATCTATCGAATGCACTGTATGTATTTGGTTTCAGATGGAGAAAGTTTTTTAGACTACACTCTTATTGGCTTTGATTTTTCGTAAAAGTGTTATTGTATGACACCAGCGATTGCTGTATTAGATGCATTAACATTTAAAGAAATCTTTCGTCTTTAGCAGAATGGCTGATTAATATCGTATGTAATCATTCTTTTATACATTCAAAAGCTTTAGTGATTGTCTCGTCCCAAATTAATGTTTAGTCACCTTTGTTAAGAAGGGCGCTTATGAAAAAAAATCCGAGATAAGGCATTCTTCGAAAGAACTCTGAGAAAAGGTGTTTTTGAAAAATATGCTGAGTTAGAACGTTTTAGAAATATCAGCTGAAATCGGGTGATATTCCACACAGAAATCGTTTTGTCCTATTTATTCAATCGTATATACTGTTTTTGTACATTTATTTACTTGGTTTAGTGTTAAACCATAGGCTGATAAAAAGGTTCGAGAAGTTCAGGCAGATGCTTCAAATGTTACTCTTCATTTCCCCTAGCGATAAGTCAATGTATGCAAAAATAAAATCAGTAGCGGATCCACGAGGGGAACTGGGGGAGAGCCCCCAAAGCCGTCGAAATTGTAAACTAAAAAACAATAAAATTTTTTTTTAAAACAAAATTCTTATTGCAGGGAAATTTACTTCATTATTAAAAAATGCATAACATAAATTGAAGAAAAAAGTGGCTTGCCTATTGCAAAAACTACCTATAATGTCTATCTTCTGAGGCGTTTTTTGAGTATAAATAATATTAAATAGCTTGAGAAAAATAAACAGTTAACGAAAAAAATGTTTATAGAATAAAGCAAAATGAAATTGAGTGACATCATCAGCTCAGTCAGAATTGGGAAGAACTCTCCGAGCCGTACGAAACTAAACGAGGTTTCAGACAGGGTGACTCCCCATCGCACGATTTCTTTAATTTGATGCTGGAGAAAATTATACTTGCTGCAGAACTTAAGCACTGTGGAACAATATTCTATAAAATCGTGCAATTACTAGCGTACGCTGATGACATTGATATCAGTGAAGCAAAAAAAATGGGTTTGAGAAAAAAACGAGGTACCTGCTGTCATCGAGAAAGGAGTCGACGCATTATTGCCTTGGCAAGCACGCTACTGTTTCGAATAGTTAAACACTTCGTTTGTTTGGTTAGGCTATGACATTCGAATAGGGAAAGAAAGTATTTTTATATTAATGCGCCTTTGGAAGCCAAAGTGGGTGGCCCCCACTCCGGTGATATAACCAATTCGCGCCAGTTAGTAGGCTTTTTCCTATGAAAATAAGTTCCTCTAAAGTCTAAAAGTAACTGTTATGACATCTAATTTATTCTCTACTCGGCTATTTCAAAGTAATGACGATTACCATTGGACGATGTAACAGCCTCATATTTGAAAAGATTTGAATAGAATTTTTCGATTGTAATTCAAAAGTTACTCTTGAGGTAGATGCAAATAATATGAGGTTCTAGTGAATGAACCTGGATAATAACACTACTCAACAAATTTTGATCAACTTTAGTCTCCAAGAATAAAATAGGCCTTTCCTAAAGCGTAATTTTCTCCATTTTCCTGCGGCAGATCTTGTTTCTGAGATATCGGCGAAAATATGAAAATTTGAAAAATTTGTATTTTTAATTTTTTCGTTTGAAACGGTTGAATTATGCATTATACTATTCCATAAAAATTTCTTGCCTTCACCTCCCTTAAGTATCTTCAGTAGTTTGGCCACTATGTCAAAAAACGTTCAAAAAATGTTGAAAAAAAACGAAATTTTTTACAAAATTTCAGATTTAACCACTTTAAAATCGGAAAAATTCTATTGAAGAAAAAAAGGTAGCCCTCCTATTTTGTAGGTAATTTAATTACGAAAATTTTAAGTATACCAGTACAACAATCAGACGTGCCGTTGAGACTATAGCCCCGTTAATTTGCAAGCGTCTTTTCTACAATTTTTTATAGAGACAATTTTTATTGAAACTACGTTTTTATTATACTCAGTTGAGCAGAGCTCACAGAGTATATTAACTTTGATTGGATAACGGTTGGTTGTACAGGTATAAAGGAATCGAGATAGATATAGACTTCCATCAGTATCGAAAAAAAATTCGATTGAGCCATGTCCGTCCGTCCGTCCGTCCGTCCGTCCGTCTGTCCGTTAACACGATAATTTGAGTAAATTTTGAGGTATCTTGATGAAATTTGGTATCTAGGTTCCTGGGCACTCATCTCAGATCGCTATTTAAAATGAACGATATCGGACAATAACACCGCCACTTTTTCGATATCGAAAATTTCGAAAAATCGAAAAAGTGCGATAATTCATTGCCAAATACGGATTAAGCGATGAAACTTGGTAGGTGAGTTGAACTTATGACGCAGAATAGAAAACTAGTAAAATTTTGAACAATGGGCGTGGCACCGCCCACTTTTAAAAGAAGGTAATTTAGAAGTTTTGCAAGCTTTAATTTGGCAGTCGTTGAAGATATCATGATGAAATTTGGCAGGAACGTTAATTTTATTACTATATGTCTGCTTAATAAAAATTAGCAAAATCGGAGAACGACCACGCCACCTTTTTAAAAAAAAATTTTTTTTGAATTAAAATTTTAAATGAAAAGTTAATATCTTTACAGTATATAAGTAAATTATGTCAACATTCAACTCCAGTAATGATATGTTGCAACCAAATACAAAAATAAAAGAAAATTTCAAAATGGGCGTGGCTCCGCCCTTTTTCATTTAATTTGTCTAGGATACTTTTAATGCCATAAGTCGAACAAAAATTTAGCAATCCTTGTGAAATTTGGTAGAGACCTAGATTCTAGGACGATAACTGTTTTCTGTGAAAAAGGGCGAAATTGGTTGAAGCCATGCCCAGTTTTTATACACCATCGACCGTCTGTCTTTCCGCTCGGCCGCTAACACGATAACTTGAGCAAAAATCGATATATCTTTACTAAACTCAGTTCACGTACTTAGCTGAACTCACTTTGTATTGGCGTAAAAATGGCCGAAATCCCACTATGACCACGCCCACTTTTTCGTTACCAAAAATTACGCAAAATGAAAAAAATGCCATAATTATATACCAAATACGAAAAAAGGGATGAAACATGGTAATTGTATTGGTCTATTGACGCAAAATATAACTTTAGAAAAGAACTTGGTAAAATAGGTGTGACACCTACCATATTAAGTAGAAGAAAATGGAAAAGTTTTGCAGGGCGAAATCAAAAGACCTTGGAATCTTGGAAGGAATACTGTTCGTGGTATTACATATATAAATAAATTAGCGGTACCCGACAGATGATGTTCTGGATCACCCTGGTCTACATTTTGGTCGATATCTCGAAAACGCCTTCACATATACAACTAAGGGCCACTCCCTTTTAAAACCCTCATAAAAATAAAAATAAAAAAATAAATGTAAGGCGCGATAACCTCCGAAGAGATCTAAGGCCGAGCTTCTCTTCCAATTTGCGTCGTGCTCCTCTTGATTTTTCCCTACAAATTGGCCGGACGGGACCTACATGTTTTATGCCGACTCCGAACGGCATCTGCAAGGCAGATGAGTTTTCACTGAGAGCTTTTCATGGCAGAAATACAATCGGAGCGCTTGCCAGACACTGCCGAGGGGCGACCCCGCTTAGAAAAATTTTCTTCTAATTGAAAAATCTTATTTCTAAAATTTTGATGTTGCTTTGCCCGGGAGTTGAACCCAGGGCATACGGTGTGATAGGCGGAGCACGCTACCATCACACCACGGTGGCCTCATTAATACCTTTAATTTGATACCCATATCGTACAAACACATTCTAGAGTCACCCCTGGTCCACGTTTATGGCGATATCTCGAAAAGGCGTCCACACATAGAACTAAGGCCCACTTCTTTTTAAAATACTCATTAACACCTTTCATTTGATACCCATATCGTACAAACAAATTCTAGAGTCACCCCTGGTCCACTTTTATGGCGATATCTCGAAAAGGCGTCCACCTTTTAAAATACTCATTAACACCTTTCATTTGATATCCATATTGTACAAACGCATTCTAGAGTCACCCCTGGTCCACGTGTATGGCGATATCCCGAAAAGGCGTCCACCCATAGAACTAAGGCCCACTCCCTTTTAAAACACTTATTAACACCTTTCGTTTGATACCCATATTGTACAAACGCATTCTAGACTCAACCCTGGTCCACTTTTATAACGATATTCCGAAAAGGCGTCCACCTATAGAACTAAGGCCCACTCTCTTTTAAAATACTTATTAACACTTTTCATTTGATACCCATATAGTACAAACAAATTCTATAGTCACCCCTGGTCCACCTTTATGGCGATATCTCAAAAAGGCGTCCACATATAGAACTAAGGCCCACGTCCTCTTAAAATACTCATTAACACCTTTCATTTGATACTCATATCGTACAAGCAAATTCTAGAGTCACCCCTGGTCCACTTTTATAACGATATTCCGAAAAGGCGTCCACCTATAGAACTAAGGCCCACTCTCTTTTAAAATACTTATTAACACTTTTCATTTGATACCCATATAGTACAAACAAATTCTATAGTCACCCCTGGTCCACCTTTATGGCGATATCTCGAAAAGGCGTCCACCTATAGAACTAAGGCCCACGCCCTTTTAAAATACTCATTAACACCTTTCATTTGATACCCATATTGTTCAAACGCATTTTAGAGTCACCCCTGGTCCACGTTTATGGCGATATCCCGAAAAGGCGTCCACCCATAGAACTAAGGCACACTCCCTTTTAAAACACTTATTAACAGCTTTCGTTTGATACCCATATTGTACAAACACATTCTAGAGTCACCCTTGGTCCACCTTTATGGCGATATCTCGAAAAGGCGTCCACCCATAGAACTAAGGCACACTCCCTTTTAAAACACTTATTAACACCTTTCGTTTGATACCCATATTGTACAAACAAATTCTAGAGTCACCCCTGGTCCACTTTTATAACGATATTCCGAAAAGGCGTCCACCTATAGAACTAAGGCCCACTCCCTTTTAAAATACTCATTAACACCTTTCATTTGATACTCATATCGTACAAACAAATTCTAGAGTCACCCCTGGTCCACCTTTATGGCGATATCTCGAAAAGGCGTCCACCTATAGAACTAAGGCCCACGCCCACTTAAAATACTCATTAACGCCTTTCATTTGATACCCATATAGTACAAATAAATTCTAGAGTCACCCCTGGTCCATCTTTATGGCGATATATCGAAAAGGCGCCCATCTATAGAACTTAGTCCCACGCCCTCTTAAAATACTCATTAACACCTTTCATTTGATACACATGTCATACAAACACATTCCAGGGTTACCCTAGATTCTTTTTACAACATGGTGATTTTCCCTTACTTTGTCTCCAGAGCTCTCAACTAAGTATGTAATGTTCGGTTACACCCGAACTTAGCCTTCCTTACCTGTTTTTTATAACGTTTTATTAAAATATATATTTGCACGTTAAATTGTATTCAATTGAGTAATATGAGTATAAATCAGCAATTCAGTAAAAAACAACAACGAAAACAACGTTAAATAGGGAGCGTATCATTATTCTGTATTACAAAATTCTGGGTAACAAAATGCTGTAAATTGAAAAAAAATTTTGCTTGAACAAAATTCTACTTTCTAAAATTCTGCCTTTTCAAAATTCTGGAAGTCAAAATTCCGGAATCATGGCATGGCGTAGCCGGTGTTGGATTGGCTAAGGGTTATTTTTTTAAAGTGCGGCCGAAGGCCGCCTACGCAGAAAGGTAAACTACGCAGAAGGACATCACCGTGGCGGTAGCCACGGTTATACCACACACCCGGACTTGGCATGGCGTAGCCCAGGGTTATTTTTTATGAGCGCGGCCGAAGGCCGCCTATGCAGAAGGTGTTCTACGCAGAATTACTGTGTATGGCGCACTTTTTCAAAATAACTACATGACCTCTTTAACATTGTTAACATTATATTTTAATAACAGAATTTTGTAATACAGAATTTTAAAAAAGCAGAATTTTAAAAAGCAGAATTTTGTTTTTAGAATTTGTACATACAGAATTTCGACGCCAACCCCATTAAATACATACATATCTACATCTAAAAAAAGTCAATTTGAGCGATTTTACCGTGGTGGTCAATAGTGAGGGACGTGGGTATTTTTAACTACCCGTTTATAATTTTCTGGGTTTGTCTCCCTTATTATTGTCCAGCAATAATCTCACATCATTTCTTCATTCCAAAAACCTTGTTAACGCTTTTCAAAAATCATGAGGTCTTGGTGAAACCTTTCACCCTGTTCATCACTTTCAGCACCTAGGTTTGCGAGAAAATTATCCAAATGTGAATACAAAAAATGCATTTTGAGGGACATGTTGCATTTATAAGTACTGTAGTTTTTCAACAAGGCTTTGACCATCTCTCTATACTTGGGATCTTTTTTGTTGCCAAGAAATCCACTAACGACTTGCTTAAAGCAGTCCCAAGCCGCTGCTTCTACTGATGATAAATGACTCGCAAAGTTTTCGTCTTTCAGCAACTTTCTAATTTGCGGACCAACAAATATACCTTCTTTTAATTTGGCTTGAGTTATTTTAGGGAAAAATTTCGTTAGGTACTGTAAGGATGGCGCGTCCTTATTTAAAGCCTTTACAAAATTTTTTATTAATCATAATTTGATGTGAAGAACTGGCAAAATAACTCGTTCGGGACTTACTAAAGGCGGGTTTGCGATATTGAAGGCACCTGGCTCGTACTCAGCTCTTGGTTACCAGTTTTCCTGAATATAATGGGTTTCTCTAGCACGGCTGTCCCAAAGACAGAGAAAACAGCAATATTTAGTGAAACCTCCTTGAAGTCCGAGAATTTTAGCTACAACCTGGGATGTATTTCATATACTATTTATTTTAAATTGTACCACCGAGACTGCTTATCTTTAAGTCCGCACAAATTTTCCAATTAAATTGTCTATATTGAATGAACTCAAGTAAATTAGATATGCTTAAATAAGTCTCTTTAGTATTCTCAGAATGTGCCACTGGTATTGACGGTAACGAATTTCCTTTATGGAGTAATGCTGCTTTTAAACTATTTATTGAACTGTCTATAGACAAGCGCCAATCATCCACTTTATTTCCTAATTTTAGTACTTCAAATAAACCTTGAACATCATTGCAGTAGCAAATATTTTCACTTTTAGTAAAAAAAGAAGAGAAAGTCTTGTGTCTATTTCGAAATTTGGAAGTACTTGTCGAAGGGCCAAGGCTGCCCCATTGCTGCAAACGAGATCCTAGAACTTCGCTATCAAGTTTCGATAATTTCAAATCTCTGGCCAAGTCATTGAGTTCAGCTTGTGAGAATCGATGTGGGACCTCTCCTTCTTGTTCACTGTCTGAATTATCTGCTTCGAAGTCACTTTCGCTTGAGGCTTCAAAACTTATAGGCGGCCTAGGTATGGGTAAGGTATGGTCATGTAGTTTGGGGTTTTTAGCTGATGCCACATTTGGATAACTTATTAATTTCCTCTTTTTCTCATTTTACCTTTAAGGTCTATTACGCAAAAATAGCACTGGTCGTGGTTAAAGGGTTCAGTCCACATCATTGGAACACCAAACTTCATATTATGACCTTTACCCGATACCCATCTCATTAAAGTTAATCTACAGGAGGCGCAAATAAAATGAGGTGTCCAAGATGTATCGAGGTTTTTTACAAGGAAACCAAAATAATGAAAGTATGCATCTTTGACAGAATTAGTTATTTTCCGACCTGAGTTTCCGAAAATATAATGTCCGCAAATAAAACAAAAATCATCCGCATTATTTTTACATTTAAAATCTCTTTTGCAACAAGCCATTTCGTAAACACATCTACCGATATAGTATGAATAAATTTGCACTATAATTTGCAAAACAAAATTTACAACAAACAGTAGTGACACTTAAATACTTGATGTCTTTTTAAATTTATTAAACCCTAAGGTAGAGTGACCAAATGAAATGTCTCGCCAATTTTATCAAAGTAATACTAAAATTTTAGGATAGAGGCTTGCAAGTTAACGGGGCTATAGTCTCAACGGCACGTCCGATTGTTGTACTGGTACGCTTAAAATTTTCGTAGTTAAATTACCTACAACATAGGAGTGCTAACTTTTTTTCGTCCATAGAATTTTTCCGATTTTAAAGTGGTTAAATCTGATATTTTGTATAAAATTAAATTTTTTCTCAAAATTTTTTCAACGTTTTTTGGCATAGTGGCCAAACTACTGAAGATACTGAAAGGAGTGAAGGCAAGAAATGTTTATGGGAATTAATATAATGTATAATTCAACAGTTTAAAACGAAAAAACTACAAATTTTTGTCCTACCTATATGAAGTAATGTTCTGCAAAAATAGGAATTTTCATATTTTCGCCGATATCTCATAAACTAGATCTGCCACAGGAAAATGGAAGTCATATTCGGAATCAGGAGAAAATTTTACTTCGGGAAAGGCCTGTTTTATTTTTTGAGATTTTTTTGTCGAGTGGTGTAATTATATAAGCACCTAAGTAATTATTCATCAAACACGATGATCCTTTTAAGTAGTTGTCTTTGGCTTATTTTTTAACATTACTTAGAATTTCATTATAATCATTTATTACTACGCATAAGATCTTTCTGGAGATTTCTTTGTTTACATCCGCGTGACTAAAGCAACATTTCACTGCAGCTCTGAGGCGAAGCCGAGGTGCTAGATAAACTTCGTACGAGGCCCAGCACCACCTTCTAAATCGGTTCACTTGCTATTTTTTGCGCCACAGGCTAAAAACGAAACGGCGGATAGTGCTTATTTCATTGTTTTGTTTTTTCAATGCAAACTTCTAGAACAAAATTTATGAATATATTAAAACTGTATATTAGCGTGAGGTATTGAGAAGAGTTGTCAGCGCCATGAAAATTCTTACAAAACGGGGTTGAACGAAATGATCGTTCATTCAACAATGGACTAATGTTCAGAGTGATTTAGGGCGTGCATCTACGCCGGTTTCTCTTCATAGGAGGGTGGCGTGATGTCGGTGACCAATAACTGCCAAGCCCCTAATCCAAGGTGTTATTCGGACCGTACCTATTTGGCGATTTTCAGCCAGGGGATATATTCGGCTGTATTTGAATGGAGCCTTCCCGATACCGGGCCACTTCGGGAAGTAATGATGGCCTTACCGCAGCAAGGGCGCTGTTGCGGCGGACGGTTTTTAACCCCATTTTTAACATTAGACCGCTGAGCCCGCGTTGTGGGAAGGTGGTTTTAAGACTAAGATGAACTTAAAAACTTAACGAGAAAGTAAGGATGAGAAGGAAAAGGCGATGGTGTCGCAAGCCGGGGAAGAGGAAATCGCTATTTACTCGGTCGCGGATAGCGATCAACTAATGTTAGAATGCGTACAACGAGATAGGGAGCTTAAGAGACCTCTCTCAAAATATCGGGCTGCATTGGGAATTATGGGACCAGTGGTTCACCCAAACAACGATGAGAACGATTGCTTGGCATAGACAGTGGAAGAATGTCGAAGACAGTTCACTGACGAAAACTTTGCTGTTAGAAACCCTCAATTTTGCAACGCCATCGAAGAGGAAGAATGCAAGAACCAGCGATCGGCTAAACCTGACAATCTTGCTTTTAAGAGGCAGAAGCGGGAAGATAAACGCCCCAGTAAAAGAACCAGGAGGCGAACTAGCCGGAATGGCAGGAATCAAACCTCAATTTCTGAAAAACGGATCGAAGAGGGAAATATAAGTACTGGAAAGCAATGTCCGTCGAAAGCGGAAATGCTGAGGAAGCCAATAATGGATTGAGAAGCAAAGACACAAGTGTTAACAAGCTCAACGGAGATAACAATGCGACTCCAGCTTACTCGATGATACTAAAGAGAGCTAACGCTGAGACTCCGGTTTTCACAAAGAAGAAGATGAGCTAAGTTGCGAAGCACTCTTTGACTGTGGCACTACTAAATTGCAGCATCTCCAATGGGCAGATGTCAACCGAAATTTGGAGATCCATAGAAGGGGAGCTGATCAAAATGATCCATGATGAACCCAACAGACCGCAACCATCCTTCGAAACAGCTGTATGGCACAATGGGATTAAATTGATGACCTGCACCAATAACGCGACTTTAGAATGGTTGCAGAGATTTGTTCCATAACTTCAAAATCAAGAAGGCGCAAGGTTGAAGGTGGTGGAGAGAGCACTCATCCCAACGATACCAAAGGCCAAGGACACGCTTAGTACGCTGCAGCGGCATAACCCGAACATACCAACATGGGATTGGAAGGGACTCCATGTATCCCCACCCGCATGCGCGGTTCCAGGGGGAGGGGGCTGTATTTTGTATTGGCTGTAATGAAACATATTGTGACGAATATTACCATCTCTAAGGTTATTAAATAAAGGCACAACAACAGAAACATTAAGCAAGCTACATAAACACATTAATCATCATTTACCCACATACATACAAGGCAACGAAGAAGTAACTCACATACAGATGTAGTCATCGGTGGAAGAAGTACTCACATATACAAGCGCATATGGCTATGTGAGAGGCTATAAACGTGTATCTGTAGTTTATAGCTGGTAGCGTATAGCTGGTAACCATGTATACAATTCTAGCAGAAGAAACGTCTAGACTTTTCGGTACAGAGTATAAAAGCAGCGAAAGCTGAGTAATCTATAATCAGTTTGATTTAAGCACGCTATCAGTTGCGAAGTGAAGTTTAATTGCGAAGTACTTTCAAAGTAGTCTAATAAAGACCATTTTGTAATACAGAATATTGGAGTGTTTTATTCAACAGTTAAGGATACGACCGTAAGCAGAATGTTGCATATAGGCGGAGTTTCACTAAATTTGTTACAATTGGTGTCACAAGAGGATTTGTTCAATAAATTCTGAAGATTTCGAATACTACTTGGACATGGCAAAGTTAAGTGAATTAAGGATCCAGCAACTGAAAAAGGAGTTGGAGAAACGTGATGGATTGAATACAACCGGCAATAAGATCAAACTTCAAGCACGGCTACGAGAGGCAATGGAGTTGAAATGAATTAATGTGGACGAGTATGTCTTTTATACTGATTTGGAAAAGCCAGCGACTAAAATAGAGGAGAAGATAGAGACTCCGAATTCATTGGCAAGTGTTGACACTAACACGATACCAGCAGTGTTGAAATAAATATCAACCGAAATGTCATCTCAACTGGAATCGCAGTAGAACCGTATAACATCCAAGATGGAAGCACAGGAGGCACGCATTTCAGAAATGTCGTCGCAAATGTTATCACAATTGGAATCACACAGAACCATATAACATCAAAGATTGAAACACAATTGGAAGAACAGAAAACATACATGGCGTCTCAAATTGCAGAACAATTAAAAGAACAAGAATAACATTACAGCTCGAAGCACAAGAAAAGCATATCTCAACAAAGCTGAAGGCACAGGAAACAAAATTTTCGACGCAGCTGGATGCTTTTAGTGAGCGACAAGATAAAATGGAGGCCGAGATGGATGCTCTGATAGATCGGATTCAGGAGATACAATTGAACCGTCCAATCACTTCAAAGTATACTCTGAAGGTAAAATCCCCAATGTTTGATGGTTCTGTTCCTCTCCAGGTATTTAAGCTCCAATTTGAAAAGACGTCATCAGCGAACAACAGGAATGCCGAAGATAAAATTGCTGCATTGTTCGTGGCTTTAAAAGGACCAGCTGCTGATATTTTACAGACCATCCCAGAGTACGAGCGTAACATTTATGAAGCGTTGATGGCTGCTGTAGAACGGCTGTACGGAAGCGAACACAGGAAACAGATATTATATTATATTTATATTTCGGTCTAAAAAGTACAATCTTCCTTACAGACTAGTTAAAAATAGAGAAAAGTTCAAGCTTAAATTTATAAATGCTATTATTAAAGTTAAGAAGACCACTGTATCGATTTGCTAGGTGTAAAGCCTTGGATATGGGTTCATTCAACGCGTAATTCGTTCGATGAGTTACTTCAACAAATAGTTTGGTGTGCCTTAGATCAAGTGGTGGAATATATGAAACGAATAAATTAGATAAATCAGGGCAGTTTATATTACCGTTGATAACTTTATAGGCAAGCATGAGTGAGATACAAGTTCTACGGTCATACAAAGCCTGGAGTCCGAGCAATTTACGTCTGCTGATATATGATGGGAGGCCATCGGGCCAGTGAAGCATACGCAAAGCAATTTTGGTGAAAATTCTTTGAACTCTCTCAATTTTATGTGAGCTACCTTCATAGAATGGACTCCATATAATCGAGCAATATTCCAGACGACTTCTTACCAATGCCATAAAAAGTGCCTTCAGAGTCATCGGATCCTTGAAGTCCCTGGAATTACGTCTAATAAACCCAACCATTGCAAAAGATTTGGAAATAATAAAGTCGATGTGACCAGAAAAAGAGAGTTGGTTGTCAAAAATTACACCCAGATCTTTTATCTCTCGACAACGGTTTAAAGATCCAGCATTTAATTTGTAGTTGAAAAAGGTGGTAGTGACCCTTTTAGAATAGGAAACCACGCAGCATTTGTTAGTATTTAAAAGTAGGTTATTACTTGAACACCATTCATTAAAAGAATCGAGATCATATTGCAAGTTAATGCAGTCAGAAGTATCCCGTACGGTTAGAAAGAGTTTGACGTCGTCTGCAAACATTAAACATTTAGCAAATTTGAATTTTTGAGGTAGATCATTAATAAAAATTAGGAACAACAGAGGGCCACAGTGTGTTCCCTGTGGGATTCCAGACCAAGCGTTAATAAGCGCAGTAGACTGGTTGGCTCCGATTGACACAAAAAGCTTTCTATTCGATAAGAAACTTGAGAAGAACTTCAGCAAACTTCCGGTCACTCTGTACATCCCCAGTTTTTGCAATAGTATAGAGTGGTCGACCTTGTCAAATGCTTTCGAGAAGTCAGTATAGATGACGTCTAGTTGCGCATGGTTCTCAAAGGCATCTACAATTTGGCTAGTGCCTAAAGCCAGATTGGTAGAAGTAGACCTGCCAGGAAAAAACCCATGCTGACACTCAACAATAGTCTTGACTATGTAGTCAAACAATTTGCTATGAAGGATACTATCGAATAGTTTTGCCAGAGTACTCTGCTTAACAATAGGTCTGTAGTTGCGAATATCATTGCGGTCAACAGACTTAAATACCGGATTTATGGGGCATAACTTCCAAGAGTCTAAAAATATCCCATGGTTCAAGCATCCTTGGAAAAGAATTGCCAGGGGTTCAGAAATGGTATTTGAACATAGTTTGAAGAATAACGGAGAAAATCCCTCGCTTTCTGATTTCGGACTATTATTCAATTTTGAAATTGACAGAAATACATCTTCGGCTGTAATATCAAAAGAAGAAATTTGACGCAGAGAACCGGAGTAGAATGTCGGACTAGGTGAAGAGGCAGGATCTGAGTATACCTTCTGAAATAATTTGGCAAATAAGTTACAAATATCTACCGTATTACTGGACGATACACCGTCATACTCCATGCACGTCGGAAATCCGTTAGTCTGCCTCTTGGAATTAATCACCGACCAGAAACTAGATGGATTCGTCTTCAGTTTTGATTCCAGATTATTCATATATTGTCTAAACAAGAACTTATTGAGACATTTAAAAGTCGATTTAAGCCTGACAAAGGTAAGACGATCAGATTCACTCCTGCTCCTTTTATATTTCTTAAAGGCCTTACGTTTTTTATTTTTAATATTATTAAGTTTAGTATTGAACCAGGGTGGCCTGTTGTTCAGAATTTTCCGTTTTCACGGAACAAAATTCGAGACTGCTAATGAAAGCCTTTGCTTTAAGAGTTCATAAGAAGCCTCAGGCCCATTAGCTGGGTCCAAGAAGGACCAATCAGTGTCGAGGATAAACTCGTTTATCGCTGGAGCATCAGCCTTGAAATAGTTATATTCTGAAATATTTACAACTGTGTTTTTATCAAAGCTATAAAACTCGAAATTTGCAACCAAAGCATTGTGATGTAAACTGTTTTCCAAGATTGGAGATAGACACTCCAGGCAAGATATTCTTAAATCATGAGATCCAAAAACGAGATCAAGGAACCTTCCATTACTGTTTGGTTGAGTATTATATTGTTTTAAGCCATACGAGAACAAAGTGCTAACAACAAGCACATCGATATCGGATCTGATATTTGTGGGTAAATTATTACAGCCACTTGACCAGGAGATATTACTTAAGTTAAAGTCGCCTAGATATAGAATCTCATCAGACGGATTAGCAGTACTTATGACACTATTTATATTATCTAAATGTTTTCGATAGACAGCAATTTCACTACTGGGCGGAATATAAGACAAAACGATTATTATTGTTTTATTGTCATTAAACTTAACGCTTACACAGATTTGTTCAACGCCACCATCTATCAAATCATTAGTAATCAGTTTACTACATAGATCTGCTCTAATAGCAATTAAAACACCACCACCCCTCTCAAGACCGGTGGCGTTCGGGCACCGATCATTGCGAAATACGTTATAATAGCCGTCAAAAAATTCGTCAGATGAAAAATTTTCATTCAACCAGGTCTCTGACAGAGCTAATATATCATATTCGTGTGAACTAACGTTACAATAGAATTGTGACGATTTGGTACGCATACCACTAACATTTTGATAATAAAGCGCATAACTCGATTTTGATTTATTAATGGATCTACTAATTTCTAAGTAAGAACTAGCGAATATGTCTTCGGTTCGAACCTTTTTCGGCCAAACCGAAAGGGCAAACCGTTACACCGGCAGGCCAAAGCTCAGGGTTGAGCATCTTATCAAACCAAGAATCGGGAACACCAAGTTTGAATGTAATTCGCTTCAATGATTCAACGGCAGCACCTTTCCTGATAAGCCCGTGACAAGAAAGCAACTCTCTTCGTATCCCAGAATACTTAGAGACGTATTCAATAATATTTTCCTCTGTAACGGATGGCAAAAACGATGCAATATGAAGCCACTTAGTCTTAGCAACCCTAAGCTCAGTGCTTACATTCGAACCAATAATGCGCATTTGTTTATCATCATTATTCTTCGTTGCATCATCTACCTTCTGATGTTGATGATTTTTGTTGACGTTCGCAATGGTAACTTCAGCATTAGTGCCATTAACAGCTGACGCAGAGAAAGACGGAGATGCGGCGGTATTTAAGTCAGATTTATCCTTCTCAGTACTTCGATTTTTACCTGCTTTCTTTTTCGTTATAACTTCCACCCACTTTGCATCAGTAGGCTCATCACTTTGTATGTCAGTTGTATCAATAATAACAATGCTATCATCAACACACGTATTAGCTGGTTCAACAGATAGTGTAACATTGTTGTTGTCAATGAGAACAGGTTTCTCCTTAGCAGCGACGTCATTGATTGGAGTTAGAGATTCAAATTCTATCATAGGTTCTGACTGCCTTGTTTCTGTATCAGATTGAGGCTTTTCTATACTCGCGATTTGTTTACCTTTTGCAGCAGAGTCGTTGTTGCTGTTTTTTGCTTTTGAAGCCAAGCCACTCATATTGTTTTTCTTATGAGAAGTTTACTGTTTAACTTTTTGTTTTTCTTTGCGAGTTGATTCGCGTTCACTAGCATAGGAAGCAACAACAGTATGCATGTCTTTTAGTTCGGTAGTTAACGAGGAGATAATATTATTTTTATCGACAATTAATGAGCGCAAAGAGCAAACTTCGGCTAATAGAGAATTCACTGTAGTAAGTATACTGGTATTTTCCGAACGTAAAGCAGCAATGTCATTAGCAATATCGAACAGAGATAGTTGTTGGATATTTTCACGCAGCTCGCCTATGCTCTCAGCATTATTAGAGACAATGTGTGGAGAACTTGGTGGAGGAGTACGTATCGATGCGCGACGCGCAACCGAACACAATTTACAAAAGAATGGTTTCTTTGAAGAGATGAGATAATCAAGATCATCAGATGACATGTTAACACATTGCAAATGAAAAAGGTCATTGCACTTTGCACACAACACTTTCGGTTTATTGCGATCAACCCTTTGTCCACATTCGCAGGGCATTTTGAATAATTTATTTTATTGATAATAAAATTGTTTCTTCATTTGAATAAAATGTTAATAGTAATTATATTGAAACAAGCGTCACTATCTCGTGTCAACAGTGCACTTGTTATAATAATACTTATTAAAACTTGCCATAATAGCAGAGATAGTACAAAAAACGCGGAGCGAAAAATAAACACGTCCGCAATCTTGACGGCGACGTACAATTGAATTTCAAAACCGCTACCAAAAAGCTAACGAGACTTTGCAGGAGTTTGCCTCGGATGTTGAAAGATTGGCTCATCTAGCAAATGCGGACGCACCAGAAGAATACACCGAGAGGGTAAAAATCCAGAGCTTTATAAATGGGATACGGGACGTCGAAACGAAGCGAGCCACATACGCAAACTCAAAGCCAACATTCCCAAAAACGGTATCACATGCATTGACTCAGGAAACTACCTCACTATTGAGTAAACCAGCGTACAAAGCCCCACGTGTGGAAGTGAAAAAGCCAGATTGGGTAGACACATTCTTGGAAGCACTGAAGGGATCACAACAGGAAAATGTCGGAGATATGAAATGTTTTAAATGTCGCAGCCCAGGTCACATTGCACGTCATTGCAGCACCGGTCCCCATAGTTCCAACAATGTGAGTAGCCGTAACGCAGAACTGAAGGAGATGAGCAAATCTCCAAGTCCACTCAATCGTTAAACTAAAGCGAGTCAGTCGCAAGGCGCCACAGCTGGTTCCCTCAATTTAATGCCCCATGGATGTGCCTGCAATTAAATGAAAAGGATTGGTCAGATTTTTTGCAAGACAACTAGCTTCTTTAATATAAAATATATAAATGTTCTGCGCACTAGTCCAGCCTAATTGCGAATGCTCCTCAAATCATAAAAGAATTTTCCCATCAGTGATCTACATTTTTGGGTACCAAGTGGCGTGATAATTTCTATATACTCGTACATAATGTCACCTGATTCTCTGAGAAACAATAGAACCAGTTTTTATCTTTTATGACATACAAACATAGCCTACTATACACAAGTGCACATAATGTTTGTTATTGGAATTATACTGCGTTAGATACATAAGACCATAAGACGGTACATATGTAGATGCAGACAGATGTTCTGTTGCTTTTTCAATGCAATACCTGCACTGAATGGGTAAAGGGTGTGTCGTGAAGTTACTTGTTTCCCGAAGAATGAAAATATCAGCAAGCTTAATATCCGGCTCATCTTTTCGCCATTTTTGTCTTTGTTGTAAACTAGTGAGGTATTCAGAGTGCCACCTCTTCCAAAATCCCTGCGCCATATGTTTCACTTTGTCCCACTGCTTCAATGGGCTTATATTTATATTAGGGTCAACATATTCCTCAGTCCTAGCCGTAAATTTTTGACCAATTAAAAAACTACCTGGGGTCAGTGCATAGATATCACCATAATTACTGAAGCATAATGGCCTGGAGTTAAGGAGGGCCTCAATTCTAGTGAGCAATGTATAAAATTGTTCATAAGTTAAAGCGGTTTCGCCAATAACGCGCTTTAAATGTGTTTTGACTAATTTGACTCCACTTTCCCAGACCCCATCGAAATGGGGAGATGAAGGTGGTATGAAACGCCAGACAATGTTATTCTGTGCAAAGAAATCAGCTGTCTCAGAGCTGTTGTGTTGCTTTCTTACTATGTTTTGCATTTCGGTGAGAATCCGTTTAGTCCCCACAAAGTTAGTCGCGTTGTCTGACCATACCTCTATTGGTTTACCACGGCGCGATATGAACCGATATAACGCGTCGATATATGATTGGGTCGTCAAGTCGCCCACCAACTCCAAATGAATTGCCTTCGTAATGAAGCATACGAACAGCGAAATATAGCCCTTCACCTTTCGTGGGACTCTGCCAACCTCTGCTTTTAATAGAAAGGGACCTGCATAATCACAGCCCACCTTTCTGAATGCGTGCTGAAATCGCACTCTTTCGATAGGTAAATCGGCCATCATTTATTGTTGCGTGGTTTTGTGTAACTTAAAGCAAGTAATGCAGTTGTGGACAACTCGTCGTGCAATGTTGCGTGCACCCAAAATCCAATACTTCGTGGTGAAAAGTAGGTTCAGGCAAAAAATTTTATAAATCCGCCCACTGCCACGCCCACTTCCGATAGGAACTACACATTGGAAATATTTGCATACGTCAATAATGTATGCATATCGGTGCATACAATGAAAAAACAAAATAAACTAAGAAATTAGTTTTTTATTAGACAGAATTTTTGCGAAGCAGTTTAATTCTGATCAAATTCAATATTTATAATGAGTTTTTAAGCAATTTTAATATATCTGAAGTAATGGCTCCATGCATCGTCTTGGAATTTTCCTTAAGTTAGAAATGTATGGATCAGACGAAATTAGAAATCTTTTTAGTATATCGTTGTTTGGGTTTGAGCATTTTTTCGTGTGAACTCCAATCTGTAGCGTTTATTGTTCTTATTTCTCGATTATTTGGCTTCTTCAGACAATTGGCCAATAGGAAGTATGCAGTGATCAATTACAATCTTGCCATGACAGATGGATAAAATTTTAAATATGGGTCTATAGTTTCAGACGCATAAAGGTCAAACGCCTCTGCATCAAAGGAATATCCCGACGCTAAGCGTTCTAGTATCACATGAAATCGTTGCAACAGCTCCACATTTATTCCGGTTATTTCTGCTGACTTTTCTGAATTTCTAAAAAAAGCGTCTAGCGGTATTGCCGTCATTTGTATTTCCACATGATTACTTTGGCATATCTACTAATAACCCCATTTCCGATCTAAATTTCTCCTGAATAATAGTTTTTCTCCGCTGTACCTTGCATTTATTTTCTGTTCCCCGAACTTGCCATGATTTAATTTTCAACCTATAAGCTATATGCAACAAACATTCCATAAATCTTATCCACGAGTGTAACGGTGAAAAGCCAAATTCTAAAAGTTCAGGATCAATGGTTATTTTTTTGATAAAATTGAAGCATTGTTCATTTCCGTTTGTTTTGGCCCACACAAATAACATACTTTGGACGAATTATAATTGGAAAGGGCTATGCATACCTTTCCATCAATCATGCATAAAATTACTTTTGGGTGAACATATATACTAGGGCGTTGTACATCATCAACCAGCACGTTCTCTTTTGTTGGGTGGAGTTCTGCTATTTACTCCTTGATATATTTTACCTCCATTTTTATTAAGTCATACATTATTTTAATAGGACGACCATGTCGAGATGAGTTCGGAGCAGGATTTTGGTACAGTATTAACTTCTCTCCTTTAAAATTATTCACATACATTTGAATCGGAACAAGGGATATGCTAAATAAGTTTTCATCTCCATTACGCCCGTATGACCAATTTTGCTTATAAAGGCTCTGATTTGCACCATCGCATCCCCATTTAAATAAAATTTGCGACTCATTGCCGGTACAACCTTATTATTGTGTGATCTATAAACGACTGTAAATTTATTTCAGCGAACGGTACCGTCAACTGCCAACCCCCTAATCCAGGGTGTTATGCGGACCGTGCCTATTGGACGATTTGCAGCCCGATACCGGGCCACTTCGGGAAGTATTAATGGCCTTACCGCAGTAAGGGGCGCTGCTGTGGCGGACGGTTCTTTCCCCGTACATAATACTGGACCGCTGAGCCCGCCTTGTCGGGCAGGTGGTGGTACGACCAAGATGAACGACTCATTACCTGACTGTAATAAGGACGATGTAAAGAGGAGGACTGAGACGCAATCCAAGGACGGCAAATACGAATTAAGCGATGCGTCGGACTCGGGGAGCGAGAGTAGTGCTGATTCAATGAAGTCCGTGTCGGAGCACACAAATGAAAACGGAGTAGAAGAGTGGAGAAGGGTACGTAGCAGAGGAAGTAAAAGAGCTCTCTCGCAGTACCGTGCAGCACTAATAATTGTACAACGCTTGGGAGCAGTGGTCGACCCAACAGAAGTGGAGATCGAGCGCTTGGAATGGGCCCATGAAGCGGTAGAAGTAGGTCGAAGGCAGTTCAAAAGGTTTGCTGCGAGGAACCTTCGGTTCTGCAACCGGTACGAGGAGGAAGAAGCGTCGAATGGCAGAATGAAGAGGCAACGTTCGGCGGAAGGCGACAAGCCTGCTTTCAAGAGGCAGAAAGCACCCAGTCCTAGAGCCGCGAGGCAGGGCAGTCGCATAGACAAGACAAGTAGGCCCAAAGCTGTAAGAGAGATGGACTCCAATAGCGAGGTAGCAACTACCTCGTAAGCTGCGAGTCAGGAGGAAGTTCCAATTAAGGAAGTATGAGATAAGCCAAAGGGAGATAACGCTAAGACTCCGGCTTTCTCGGAGGCGCTAAAGGGAGTTACCGCTAAGACTCCGGCTTTCTCGGAGGTGCCAAAGGGAGACTCCTGCTTTTCCTGAGAAAATGAGTGATGTGGCAAAGCAGTCACTGTGTGGCGCTGGTTGATCGTAGCAGTTCTTTCGGACAAATGACTATTGAAAGGTGGAGATCTGTGGAAAGGGAGCTTATTAGCTTAGTGCTTAAGATGATGCGTGAACAACCAAGTAAGACCCTTCCAACCTTTGATTCGGGGGGATGGTATAATGGTGTTAAGATGATAGCGTGCGACAACATCGCGAGAACGCGCGGTTTGAGGTGGTGGATAAAGCGCAAATCTCCACGGTACAAAAAGTTAAGGTATGGATACCAAGCGTGATGAAGTCGGAGGATACACTGCGACTTCTGCAGAATCAGAATCCGAATATACCGACACAGAATTGGAAGGTACTTACTGTATCTCGGCCTAACGAGGATGGTCAGTTGTACATCTTCCAAATAAACAAGCAGACGGAGGATATTTTGTACACGCAGCTTGGTAAAATGTCCTTTGACACTGGCAAAATTTACATGCGACTCAGGAAAAAAAGTCCCGAGGATAAAAACCCTAACACGCTAGAGGTGGGCGAAGTCGAAAAGGACTTCAAAAGCCTAAGGGGAAAAAGACAGGTGGAGGTCCCCGACGTCACCACGAACGTGCTAGAAGAGGACCAACCGCTAAATGGTGCTGTGACTCGCACAGAGGAACACCCGGCAGAACAGTCAGGAGAGGCTGAAGGGGGCCTCGAATACTCTAAACCAAAAGGGCAAGGGGAGGACGACGACGTCAAGACGAAGGTGCTGGAGGGGGACAAACAGCCCAATGGTGCTGTGAGTCCTACAGATAAACCTCCAAACCATTAAAGTGGCGTCGAGCGAACCCTTCCTAACCCTTGAGGAGGGTTCGTTTGACGTGGCGCTGATCCAGGAGCCGTGGCTCTCATCGAGAGGAAAGGTTTCTGGAATTAGCGCACGCGGGTTTTGCGTTTACTACGCGCAAACGGAAGGGCGGGTGCGAGTTGTAGTAATGGTAAGGAAACAGCTATATTCATATATGCTGCCTAATTACACCACTAAGGATTTCGTAGCGGTGGCCGTTGAGCAAAAGAATAAGCAGGCATTTATCCTGGCGTCCTGCTACAAGGCCCATGCTGCGGAGGTTCCACCGATGGAGTGCAAAAGTCTCCTACAGGAGGTAGGGCGCAAAGGGCGGTTGGTCATAGGCGCAGATGCAAATGCGCACCACAATGCGTGGGGAGGATCAGATACAAACGAGAGAGGCGAATATCTGTTTTGTTACATCCTGCAAACCAATTTGCAGATAGCCAACAGGGAAAATGTCCCTACATACATTGGTCCAACATCCAGCAATGTTCTGGATATTACATTGAGCTCCGAGCGTGATATATCAAGGTATGATTGGATGGTTCATGATAGACCATCCTTCTCTGACCATGCGTATATCAGCTTCAAAATCCCCCTAAAGAGGGTAGAGAAGGGAGGAACTTTTAGAAACTATAGGTCAACGAGCTGGACTAAATTCCAAAAACATGTAGAAACAAAACTGGGACAACCCAAAGAGGTTTCTAATGTAGAGGCACTGGAGGAGTCGAATGAATTCCTAACAAGGGCGCTTATGACTTCGTATAACAAATCTTGCCTTCTAAGAAGATTGAGAGGAAAAGCAAAGCCGCCATGGTGGAGCATGAGCTGAGTCTTCTAAGAAGACAGGTAAAAGAAATGTTTAAGATCGCAAAGACCGCGGAAAGCGAAGCGTGTCGGGACAAGTACAGGGATCTACTGAGGATCTACAAGCGTGAAATTACCCGGACGAAGAGAAACACATGGAAAAGTTTCTGTACGGACATAGAGTGCTCCAGCGAAATAGCACGGTTGTAAAAAGTCCTAGCAAAGGGAAACATAGTCCAGGGACTAATAAAGAAAGAGAACGGGGAATGGTCACGTAATAGTGAGGAATCCCGCGAGGTGCTTCTCGATACACGTTTCCCATCGGGAGACGGTTTAGAAGAGCCAGCAGACATCACTCACACTTCGATCACGGAGCTAGTAGTGCCGGGCTTGTTGACCGATACCAAGATCGAGTGGGCAGTGAAGACGTTTTCTAAGTTTAAATCGCCGGGCCCAGATGGTATATTCCCGGCCATGCTACAAGTCTCAAGTAGGGCGGTCGTGGAATGACTTAAAATAATATTCTATGGGTGCATACGACTGAATCATGTACCCCACTCTTGGAGAACTGCTCTTGTAGCTTTTATGCCAAAGGCGAGGAAGATAGGTCACGTGTATCCCAAAGAATATAGACCCATTAGTAATTATTTGGAGCTTTTCGGCCGATAAAATAAAGACAAAACACAAGATTTCTCTTTTCCTCCTACGCGTTTCGATGAAATTTTTTCATCTTCATCAAGGAGACTGTATATTTATCATAAAATGTGATATAAAACAAAACAAACATTAACCCATTAGTTAGAATTACACAATTTACATCACTCTGTTGTTAACATAATACTTACATTCAATTTATAACATTGAAACTTTCAACATCCAACACATAAATAAACATAACTTTACATTTAATTCACTGCCTCCATTCATGTTTCCTGCTTCGTCCATTGGCTGATAATGCCGTCATATAAGCGCAGTTTATATTGTTGACGTCTTCTTTAAAATTCATTGCAGTATTGTTTTTTTGTTGTATTCGTAGAGCTTCCAGCGTCATTCGTGTTCGTTCTTTCCCCTCAACGCCTAATATTTTCGCGTTTTCGAAGTCCGCTGTGTATCCTTTGTTGGTCAAATGTTCGCATAGTGCTGTTGTTGTTTTTCTATTTTAGGCGTCTAGTCTATGTTCGTTTATTCGTACACTTAGCGATCGCTTCGTCGTTCCAATGTATATTTGATTGCAAGTTTCTCCTGCGCTCCCATTACATTTTATTTCGTATACCACATTATGTTCTTGTTCTTTGTCGATTTTGTCTTTTGTTTGTGTAAAGATTGTGTTCAAAGTTCGATTTGGTTTATGCGCAAATTTTATATTGTTGTTGCGTGTGATGCTATACAATGTTTTGTTGTCCGTTAATCCTGGTATGTAATTGACGCCTGCATATATTTGCTTTTCTTTTACATTCTTTTGTTCAGTGATGCTTTGCGCGCAGTTGGTTTGACTAATTGTTGTTGTTATCCATGCGTCCTTTAATGTATTAGGGTAGCCATTCTTATATAAAATATTTTTAATTTTTTTAAAATTTGTGGTCATGAACTCCTGTTCACTTAAATTGTAGATTTTCTTTATAAAGCTTATGGCCGTGTTCTTTTTTTGCAACCATGGGTGATTTGAATGGTAGTTTATTATTCTAGATGATGATACAGCTTTAGCATACCAATTAATTTTTAGGGTTTGGTTCGATTTTATAACTTCGATATCTAGGAAGGGCAACTTGTTGTTTTTCTCTTTCTCTACTGTAAATTTTATTTTGGTATGTTGGTTATTTAGTGTTTTAAGTATTTCTTCCACGTCCATAGTTTTAATTATAGCGAATATATCATCTACAAATGTGTTTATGTATTTGATATATATGTTCTTTAATTTAAGCTCAGCACTGCTGTCGTCAATTATTTTGTCTAAGACTATATCAGCTACAGTGGGCGATAGAGGATTCCCTATAGGCATGCCATACACCTGTTGGTAGAACGTACCATCATAGGTGAAATAGTTGTTATCCCTCAAGCAGAATTCGAGACAGGCTTGAAATTGTTTCTTCGATAATGTTGTGTGCATTTCTAGGTTACCGCACTGTTTCATGATCGTATTTATCGCTAGATGAATTGGTATATTAGTAAAGAGGGATACCACGTCGAAAGATACTAGGATTTCATCTTCGGCAATTGTGTTATCATTTAAGTTGCGCTCCAGTTGAAAAGAGTTTTTTATATTGAGACTATCCGAGATAATATGTTTCAGTGTTTTCCCTATGTATTTTGATAATTTGAAACATGGCACATTTACTGATGATGATATAGGTCTAAGTGGGATGTTATCTTTGTGTATTTTTGGTAAGTCGTATATTCTTGGGGCTGTGGCTGCAGCACAAGTTAATTGCTTTTTTTAAATACAGACTAATATTCTTTTGTTTGTATATCTCGTTTATAATATTATTGTTTTTCCTTAATAATTGTTGCGTTGGATCTGTCCGCATTGTTTTGTATGTTTGTCTGTCTTGCAATAATTGTTCCATTTTGTTTTTGTAATCCAACATGTACATCATGACCATTTTATTACCTTTATCCGCGTTTGTAATGATAGCTATGTCTTTGTGCTTCTTTATGAACTGTCTAGTGAAGATGAAAAAATTTCATCGAAACGCGTAGGGGGAAAAGAGAAACCTTGAGTTTTGTCTTTATTTTATCGGCCGAAAAGCTCCAAATAATTACAATTGTAACAAAAAATTGGCTCAAAATAAACATAGACCCATTAGCTTAACATCATTTCTGCTCAAAACCTTTGAGAGGCTGATAGATGTGTATATAAAGTCCAACGTGGATGAAAAGCTGCTCTCCACAACACAGCATGCGTACACCAAAGGCAAGTCGGTAGACACCGCATTGCATAGGGTGGTAATAAGCATAGAGAAATCCCTGGAATATAAGGAGTATGCTCTAGGAGTCTTCTTAGACATTGCCGGGGCTTTCAATAATGTTGCAAAATGGGCGATTATGGATGGTCTTAATTACATTAAAGTACATCCTGCCTTAATCAGATGGATCGACTGCATGTTAAATTGCAGAATGATTACATCGCAATGGGGATTGTACGAGGCCACGAAATCAGTGGACAGGGGCACGCCGCAGGGAGGGGTGCTATCACCTCTGCTGTGGACGCTGGTCATCAACCAACTGCTCAGGCAATTCGATGAGGGACCCGTAAAACTTACGGCTTACGCAGATGACGTTGCAATTGTCATAAGTGGAAAGTGCCTTCCAACGATTAGTTCTTTGATGGATCGGGCGCTTCGGGATATTCATACCTGGGCATCTAATGTCGGGTTGAAAGTCAATGCGAAGAAGATGGATATGGTCTTATTTACAAAGAGGTACAAGGTCCCAAATTGGACCAGGCCTAAGTTAGGAGGGGTGACCTTACAGGAGAAATCTTGCACAAAATATCTAGGAATCATCTTAGACAGTAAGTTGTCATGGAAGCTCAACGTGGGGGAGAGGGTCCAGAAGGCCTCAACGGCAGTCTATGCATGTAAAAGAATGCTGGAGTGTACGTGGGGCCCATCGCCCTCTCTTTCTCATTGGGTTTTTACAGCGATTGTAAGCCCTATTCTATACTATGGAGTTCTTGTTTGGTGGAAAGCCACACAAAAAACAACATACCTCAAAAAATTAGAGGGGGTGTGCAGACTATCGATGCTTAGCATTACGGGAGCCCTGAAAACAACCCGTCGGCTGCACTGTATGCCATTCTGCTCATCTCACCTGTAGACTTGGTAGCAAAGAACAAAGCGTTAACGACCGCAACCAGGCTCGGTGCTTCGGGGCAGCTTGAGCGCTGACCATATGGCTATAGTAGTATAGCGTCATAAATCACAAGACGAACAGACTACATGATTCCCTATCTGCGCTTCGAGGGATATCTTAAAGACACAATAGAGGTGGACGGTTGGCGCAAGGGTGCGCAAATGATGGACGAGGCGATATATGTGTACACAGATGGTTCCAAAGTAGTGGAAGGAGTAGGGTCTGAGGTATACTGCGCTGATCCGGAAATAAGCAGATCCTACAGGCTTCCGGATTACTGTAGCGTTTTCCAAGAGGAAATATTAGCCGTAACCGAAGCAGTAGAAACCCTGGAAGAGAATAGCTTAAGCTGCAACCGTGTTAGCTTTTATATTGACAGTCAAGCAGCAATTAAGGCAATAATCTCGCATAACACAGCATCTAAATGCGTGTTAGAGTGTAAGCAGTCTATGGAGAGAATCGGGACAGGGAGAAGCATACATATATATTGGGTCCCAGTGCATATGGGAATGAATGAAAAAGCGGACGAACTAGCTAAATAGGGCCCATCCCTTGAAGCTAGCTCCGTAGATGTCCCAATTAGATTGAGCGAGATTAAGCGAATGCGAGAGGTGCACATGATCGACCAAGCGGGAAAGGCGTGGGTTCTAGCGCGGGGCGGTAAAGTGTCGAAGATTATGTGTAGGTCTTACAACCTTAGACTAACACAGTTGCTTCTATCATTAAAAAGAGAGGACTGTAGACTCATGACAGGTATTCTGACTGGACACTGCTTTCGGGCGTAACATGCCTTTAAATTAGGCTTGGTCAGTGATAGCAGATGTAGGAAGTGCGGGTTGGAGGAAGAAATGATCGAGGACGTTCTGTGCTGGTACCCTGCACTTGCCAGGTTAAGATTCCAGCTATTAGGAGTGATACAGCTGTCAGATCTAGAAGCAGCAAGTGGCTTAAGTCCTAGGAAGCTTCTAGTATTTGCCAAGAGGACGGAGTTATTTTATAACATAGGTCCTGGTTTTTGATAGGGTTTTTCAGTTTGGTTGTTAAAACAAACTTCTGGTAACACTACGGACTCAATCAGTCTATGTGAGGTCCTCATGCACCGGCCAGTTCAACCTACCTAACTATCAGGGATTGATATTGAAACTAGGTATTTGCTTAAGCGCACATAATGGTAACCGAGAATCTATTCCCATTATTCGACTCAGGCAAAGGACCTATTTTATCTATAAATACGACATCGAAAAGTTTGCAGGCTGTTGGTGTAAGCACCACATTTTCTTTGGTTTCTGGCTTGACTTTATTCAAAAGGCACTTTTGGTAATTTTTGACGTATGTGGCAATGTCACGGGTCATACCTTTCCAATAATATTTTGTACGTATTTTTGCGTAAATACCGTGACCACCTAATATCTGGTCGTTGCACAGTGTTTCGTGTAGAACAAGCTAGCTGGACAAAATTATTTTATGAGATTTTCCGTTTCATATGCAGTCATTTATTACAACTGCGTCATTTTTTTCAGCCATATTTTCTTTTTTTTATTTTTTTCCAAAATTTTACTTCATATGCATACATTTGCTTATTTCATATACAGTAACTCATGTGAATAAGTGACATAGATCCAAAAAAAATTTAAAGGAGTCAAGAATATTACTTTATTGTACTTAAATTGAATGGACTACAAATCTCAATACTCTAAAAATTCTAAAAATTCGGAAAAAAATTAAAATTTTTTATGAAAATTCGTCGAATTCTTCAAACATTTTTTAAATATAATTTAGTTTTTGTTATAGATCCTGACACATTTTCTTATGGAAAATAAGTTAAAATATGAAAATTTGTCGAATTTTTCAAACATTTTTTAAATACAATTTAGTTTTTGTTACAGATCGTGACAAATTTTCTTATGGGAAATTAGTTAAAATAAATTTGCGAAAGCGAAAATTTATGTAAGTGACTGTACATATGTCCATACATGTTTTGTATTTATTTGAGTATTTATCCTGGCACTACAATTTTTACAAAATTATTTTATAGTACCAGTCAGGAATTTAATTGGACGACAATACATGGTAGAAGAAGGTCGAGGATTCTGCCAAACAATGTTACCTTTTTCATCCTGTAATTGAAGAGGAACGAAAAAAAATATAAACAAAAACTTATCAGTGTCAGAACTGCATGTAAACTTTTGCTTATATGTACTATGGTCAGAGCTTCCATCGCAACCCCACTTGCTGATTAAAGTATACGTCAAGTTTGTAGGTAATAAACTAACAAAAACTTCTTGATTTGCTAAAACTAAACGCTCAACAGTTTTATCTAATATGGACTGGACTTTAATTTCCGCACGTGTTTCACCCACATCAATTTCATTTGGATAGCATTCTGCCTTACCTTTTTTAAGACTATAAAATAATGGATAAACTTTATGACCTGCCTTGATGCTCCACCTCCGAGTCGTTTTGTACCTATGAGTCTTGCTATCTACGTAGTATGATAAAGCTTCTACATTGCTCAAGCATATTGCATCTGGCTCACATGTCATCTTTTTTCCGGATATTTGAGTGGTTTCCTGTGATTTTTTTATAATGTTAGGAACATTTCTGTTGCCGGACATACGCGTTGATACTTCTGCCGCATAAAGTAATTCACCAGGACTTCTAGACTGTAAGAGGTCATCCACTCGACGCCGTTTGGTTTTTTCACTGCAGCTAACAAAGTCCTTCTTTCGTCTTCCGGGGCCGAGGTTACCTGAAGAAGTGGTTGGCTGGTCTGATAGCATCTTTGAGAACACCGTTATTGTAAATGTGAAGTCTGGACCCGAAAGCCACTCCGAGTTTTTATTCAAAAATCGCTCCTTATGTCTTCCAGAAGTGTTCCAATTTTGATCCAGCTTCGACGAATATGCCGATATTTGTAAGGTTAAGTTTTTTATCGAATACTCGGCTGCTTCGCTTAACAAAACTCAATAATTCTTTATATCTGATTTCCTTCGAATGTTGAACCCAAATGTCAAAAAACTCCGTTCTTGGTACGGTTATAACTAAACTGCTATGTGTTGTTGATTTTCCGACAGGGTGAATAGTTGATGATTGCTGTGCTGCCATCTTAAGTGTCGTTGATCGTTCTGATTTGTTATCAGTTGTGCAGTATTTATACTACATTCAGGTATTGGCGTAGATGCTAACAAATGGGGTTGTTTTGTGTAGCGTTCCAGTGTGGTTATACCTGGATTAGGATTGCTTTGTAGGTACCTGTTTTTATGCTTTGGTAACGGGTGCGGTAGGTTGTGGCAGGTTGAAGTCAGTGATCTTCGCCTTTTTGCTTTTACTGTGCTCTTGTTGACCTTGCGCGTTTATTTTTGTGTGTTTTATCGCTACATGTTTGTTCCCTGTACCTGGGAATTGGTTTTGCCGTTTGTAGATCAGCTTTAAGGGTTCAAATATCTCGTCGGAGCTGGTACGTACTTACATCCTATTTTATATGTAGAGATAACTAAATCTACAAAAAAAAATTAAAAATAGAAGTGCAAAGAATTCGCAATGGTGTTTTCTTTGGACTATTAGAGAATACTTGCGACTATAACATATGTAAAATTTAGCCCGGCTCTCGGCGGATGTATATAACTTTTTTTTCACTAAAGCTAAAAATATAGAAAAAAAATACCTTTTCTTCTTAATAACGGAATATTAAATATATTGAAAATACTCTAATTACGAAAGAATTACTATTAAAAAATTTCGCTTACCTTCGAGCTTAGAATCCACCAAAAAAATTATATAAAAGTGTTCACTTAAAAGAAATATGAAGCTTAATATTCAACAAGAATTTTGCAAATTAATCAATGCATTTTACGGCCACTCCTGCCTTCTTACTTCAATTACTCAATATATATGAGAAAAAATATCAAAAAAAGCAAAAATCCCGTTATTTTGTTTGTTTTCTTTCATTTCTCATTACACTTTTCTTGGAATAAGAACTTTATTTTGTTTGTTTTCTTTCATTTATGATTACACTTTTCTTGGAATAAGAACTTTGTTTTTGTCCAGCTAGCTTGTTCTACACGAAACACTGTGTGTCGGCGTTAAACAGCTGATTTTTATGGCGATATCTGGAAAAGGCGTCCACCTATAGAACTAAGGCCCACTCCCTTTTAAAATACTCATTAACACCTTTCGTTTGATACACACATCGAACAAACAAATTCTAGAGTCAGCCCTGGTCCACTTTTATGGTGATATCTCGAAAAGGCGTCCACCTATAGAACTAAGTTCCACGCCCTTTTAAAATACTCATTAACACCTTTCATTTGATACCCATATAGTACAAAGAAATTCTAGAGCCACCCCTGGTCCACCTTTATGCCGATATCTCGAAAAGGTTCCTCCTATAGATCTAAGGCCCGCTCCCTTTTAAAATTCTTATTAACAACTTTCATTTGATTCCCATTACGTACAAACACATTCTAGAGTCAACATTGCTCCACCTTAATGGCGATATCTCGAAAAGGCGTCCACCTATAGATCTAAGGCCCACTCCCTTTTAAAATACTCATTAACACCTTTCGTTTGATACCCACATCGAACAAACAAATTCTAGAGTCACCCCTGGTCCACTTTTATGGTGATATCTCGAAAAGGCGTCCAACTATAGAACTAAGTTCCACGCCCTTTTAAAATACTCATTAACACCTTTCATTTGATACCCATATCGTACAAAGAAATTCTAGAGTCACCCCTGGTCCACCTTTATTCCGATATCTCGAAAAGGCGTCCACTTATAGAACTAAGGCCCACTCCCTTTTAAAATACTCATTAACACCTTTCATTTGATTCCCATATCGTGCAAACACATTCTGGAGTCACCCCTGGTTCACCTTTATTCCGATATCTCGAAAAGGCGTCCTCCTATAGATCTAAGGCCCACTCCCTTTTAAAATTCTTATTAACAACTTTCATTTGATTCCCATTACGTACAAACACATTCTAGAGTCAACATTGCTCCACCTTAATGGCGATATCTCGAAAAGGCGCCCACCTATAGATCTAAGGCCCACTCCCTTTTAAAATACTCATTAATACCTTTCATTTGATACCCATATCGTACAAACACATTCTAGAGTCACCCCTGGTCCACCTTTATGGCGATATCTCGAAACTAGGCCCACTCCCTTTTAACATACTCATTAACATCTTTCATTTGATACCCATATCGTACAAACACATTCTGGAGTCACCCCTGGTCCACCTTTATAGCGATATCTCGAAAAGGCGGCCACCTATACAACTAAGGATCACTCCCTTTTAAAATACTCACCTTTCATTTGATGCCCATATGGTACAAACACATTCTAGAGTCACCCCTGGTCCACCTTTATGGCGATATCTCCAAATGGCGTCCACCTATAGAACTATGACCCACTCCCTTTTAAAATACTCTTTAATACCTTTCATTTGATACCCTTGCCATACAAACACATTTCAGGGTTACCATAGGTTCATTTTACTACATGGTGATTTTCCCTTATTTTGTCTCCAAAGCTCTCAGCTGAGTATGTAATGTTCGGTTACACCCGAACTTAACCTTCCTAACTTGTTTGTTTTAGTTGCTTTCAAAAAAATATGAAATCACAACTAATGAGTTAACTTTTGTTGAAACTAACTAAAATAATTTATAACAATTAATGGAAAATTTTCCCGATAATGATTTTGCATTTGCAGATTTAATCCTCATTTTAGATAAAGTACGTCTTATACTGAACAAAAAAAAAAAATAAATTTGCTACAAAAATATAACATTAAATTTTTTATACTGCCTTTATTCTAATTTATTTTATTTCTTATGTTATTTTATTATATATTCTTTCATTTCAACTTAGTTTATTATTATTTAAATGCAACTTGGCTGAATCGGGAAATTTCACGTTTCAGGTCAAAACGGCAACCAGCATCATAGGGCCCGTATTGCATAGGATGTATATTACCTAAAATCTCTATATTAATAAGCCAACAAAATTTCTATACAATCAATTGACAGGATGTGTCGCATCCTTAGCATACGTAAAATCATATAAAAGTTATTTGAGTCGATTCGTATGGATCAGCCACAGTGCATAGGCCTATTTTTGTTAACAAATATTACTCTATTTGTTTATAATAGAAAACGTTTTTTTGTAAATTCGAACAATCTCTCCAAATATCGAAATTTACTTTCATGCACAAAAGGGCACCATCTGTAGGACCAATTATGTAAGTGTTCTAAGACACAAACCTACATAGTATGTAACCCCGCTGAATTCGAAAAGCTGCGTAGTCGTGTTGCTTAAATGTTTCACCTACATACATATGCGTACGCGCCAGACGGTGAAAGAATAAAACATGGTTTCCCATTGATGCCACTTACCTATAATGACTTCTACCAAAATCCTAAAAATTTGTTCCAAAATAATTTGGAGCGTAGAAAAAGAAATCTTAAATACAATTAGTATTTTTGACCGGCCCATTTTTTGTGGTAAATTTCACTTACACGTAAATATATAGGTCTTTATTTAACAGATTGTTTGTTTTTTATTTTAGTTGCTTTCAAAAAAACATGAAATCACAAATAATGAGTTAACTTTTGTTGAAACTAACTAAATTTAATTATATCAATTAATGGCAAATTTTCCCTAAAATGATTTTGCATTTGCAGATTTAATCCTCATTTTAGATAAAGTACGTCTTATACTGAACAAAAAAAAAAAAAAACATAAATTTGCTGCAAAAATATAAATAAAATTTTTTATATTGTCTTTTATGCTAATTTATTTTATTTCTTATTTTATTTTATTATATATTCTTTTATTTCAACTTAGTTTATTATTATTTAAATGCAACTTGACTGAATTGGAAAATTTCACGTTGTATATTAAACAAAAAAAAAACGTTCCAAAAACGCTTTTGATTTTAGGTCAAAACGGCACCGGCATCATAGCGGCCAATCAATTCACAGGCTCTTTCGCTTAATTAGCATACGTAAAATCATATAAAAGTTATATGAATCGATTCGTATGGATCAGCCGCAGTGCATAGGCCTATTTTTGTTAACAAATACTAATCTATTTGTTTAAAATTAATAAAAAAAGTTTTTTGTAAATTCGAACAATTTCTACAAATATCGAAATTTACTTTGAGCCTAAAAGTGCGCCTTCTTTAGGACCAATTTAACGCTGTCTAACTCTGTAATATATTTTGCTTTTGGAAAAATTACCTATTTGAAAAAATAAGCTGGCTGAAAAATAGAGGCATGACAGCTTAAGTTAAATCAACAATTGAAAATCTCGACCAAGCGATTTGTAAACAAAAGCTAATTTGTATATTTGTTTCTCATTTGCTCGATATAGGCAACCGGCATCACATAGGCCGTAGGCTAAATTTGCTGGAGTATATGCCGATTAACCGGATGCTTAGATCACATAACTCTTTTTGTTTATGTCGCTTTAAGTTATGAAATTAATTTTATTTTAGTAAATATGTTTGCGTGAATAATAGCAATGTTTTTATTTGTTTTTTTTTCTTTCTAATTTATTCTGCTTTGTTATATATTAGTATTATATCGTTCAGAGACGATATTTTATGGTAGATATGGTCATATATATTCATGAAATGGAGTGTTTACAAATTTAATATAAATTAATTGCGTACATAGCTCTCAATGCAAATACCAACATCAAACATCCGAGTATTAGAATCTTCATATTTCCACAATGGTAACATTAAAACCCAGAAAAAATTCTAAGTGCACTTATTGCGTTTTTATATGGAATTGTTTATTCACTTCACTTAATTTTTTCGAACTTTCGTTTTGTCTCACACTTACATATTACATATGTATTTATACAAAATTAAACTCGGTAAAGCGCCAATTGCATAGCTAACGGGTGGTGTGAAATAGGCTCAATTCCTTTAGCACATTTCTTCGTTTTTAACTAAAAGTTCGTATTTTTTGAATTATGACACTATTGTAGTAAATGGGCGATATATGTATACGTGTGATATAGACCTACTGGAGAACCGAGCACCCAAAACTAACTTCGGTAGCGCAGCAACGGGACCTTCCGGGTGGTGTGGAAAAAGCTATTTTTCAATTCAATTTCAAGTAATTTCACCATAATTGTATGTAAATTTCATTTCATTTTACATATTTTCTATATTTTTGTTTAAGGAGCTCCATACCAAAACGTTATAATTACATTTGAAAAGTTTGTAGAAAATTTAAGAAAATACAATCAAAAAGTACAACGTCTTAGATCAATTTCAAAATTTTAATGAAAAATTTAAGTAAGTTATAGAGGTTTACGCCGACCACTTTATCGGCGGCGGCGGCGGCGTAGGCTCTATTATATACAGGCGGCGGCGTGGGCGGCGCGCCGGCGTACGTCGGTGTTCTTACTTTAAAAAGCTTGATTTTTCTATTTAAAAAATAACTTTTAGAAAAGGTTTTGTTTGTATGTTGTGACGGACTTTTCCTTTGACTTTGCCGGGGTTGGCCTCAGTCCGTCCAGGGTTCCTGAAAGTAGAAATTCCTACCTGTCCTTCTAAAGGATAACCCTGTTTATTTCGTATAAAAACGTTATAAAAGTACTTATTTAATAAAAATTCTCTTTCTACTCTTAGCTGATTCCCTTGCTTTGTAATAAGTGACTGAGGTAATAAAGCCCTCGGCCAACCTCTGCGGTCGAATGGAGTAATAAAGCCTCCAGACGAATATTCTTTTAGTACAAATGAACTACTCTTGGTCGGTAGTCATAAAACCTACCGACTCGTATGCCTGTCTCCTAATCTCTGAATTTTAATGCGAACTCGTCGCCCTTATATACTAATTTTTGCACGCAGGCAAACGGTTATTTTATAATAACAACTTCTAACTAATAGTATTAACAATATAAAAGAACTGTTATTCCGGTGAATATTTCCTTCCCATGAATTTCCACGCATCATAATACTCCTTATTGAATACAATGCCTTTGTACTTGCTCATACCGTGCTTTCCAGCCTTTTCTTTAACTATTGTGTGTTTGTACATTTGTTTGTGGTCACCTGATTCTAATGTTGTGTTTTGCTATACCCAATGCTTCTGCCGTCTGTTGTATGGCGTGCGTTGGTGTGTTGTATGCTAGTGCGTAAATATGTATAGCGAAATTTTAATTAGTAGCAGCGCTTATTTTGACGACTTGCTGCTGATCTCTGTTCACGTAAGTTATTATGTATGTTGTATTTGTAGCTGGGTGTATTGAATTTTGAGTGTGCAAAGGGTTGATTGACCGCTGCATTTTTATGTTTTGTGCGTATCTACCTCCCTTCCAAATATTAAATGCGTGTTAGGGTGATCCTATATTTAAAACTTGTTTGCGAAAATGTAAAAATTGTTACGAATATTAGCAAAACTAAGGAGTGCTGCCGTCTCTAAGCCGATGCTAAGCAGTGACGTGAATGCACATCAAATAATTCAATCATAATGTATCTACATAAACGAAACAATAACTGCGTCTACATATATGTACCATGTACGTATACGAGCAGCGGAGAGTTAATGCACTAACACATGCATCTATCTGAGATACTCCTATAAGTATGCAATGATAAAAACTATAAAGTTGTGCAATTGTAGTTACAGCTGAGAAGTTTGAGAGCTACTGGACTAGTAGATTCTGGAAGCGCCTAGAAGATGTATAAAATTGTGCAATTTTAGTTATAGCTGAGAAGTTTGAGAGCCCATGGACAATGCTAGTAGATTCTAGAAGATGCGAACGAGGAAACCAGAGAGTATAAAAGGCCGCAGATGTAGAGGCGCTGGAATTCAGTTTGATTTGAATTGTCAAGCAGTTACGATTAAGACGATATCTAGCGAGCAATAGCAATATTATTTTGAAAGTCAGTTTCATTTAAGCTTTCAGTTTGGTTATTAAGCTATTCGTTGCACAGTTTGAGTGTTATTGTGAAGTATTTTAATAAAGGTCATTTTTCCATTCTTCAATAATGGAGTTATTTATTCAACAGTTTAGCGATACGAACCTAGCAAAAGGGCAAATAAGAGGATTTGCAGCAAATTCGTTACAATTGGTGTCAGAAGAGGAATTGTTGAATAAATTCCGAAGACTTCGAATACAACTTGAACATGGCAAAGTGGAGTGAATTGAAGATCCAGCAGCTGAAGAAGGAGTTGGAGAACCGTGGATTGAATACAAGCGGCATTAAAATCGAACTTCAAGCACGATTACGAGAGGCAATGAAAGCAGAAGGAATTAACGTGGAAGAGGATGTCTTTCCTCTTGATGGCGAGGAGACAACAAAAATTGAAGAGAAAAATGAAACATCGCAGACAGTTACCAGCACAGACTTGAACGTGATATTGGCTGCAATATCTGCACAAACTTCGACAGTAACATCGAAAATTGAAGCACAAGAAACACGTATTTCAGAAATGTCGACTTAAATAGCATCGAAGATGGAAAAACAACTAAAATCGCAGGAGAACCGTATAGCAGCGAAGATTGAAGCACAGGAAACACAAATTTCTTCACAACTGGAAGAACCGAAGACGTATATGGTATCCCAACTGGAATCGCAGGAAACCCGTATAACATCACAATTGGAAGAACAGAAGACATATTTGGCATCTCAACTGGAAGCGCAAGAGGCACGTATATCTGAAATGTCGGCACAAATTTCGGAATAGGTATCATCGCAACTCTTTGTGAAACTGGAAGAGCAGAATGCAAAAATTTTACAACTCGAGAACAAAATTGATGCCGAAATAGAAGCGATAAAAGGTCGTATGGAGCAGTTACAACTAAACCGCCCAGCTGTCTCAGCAAGCAATCCAAAGGTAAAAACACCATCATTTGACGGTTCTGTTCCTTTCCAGGTCGTCAAGCTACAGTTTGAGAAGGCCGCAGCAGTGAACAACTGGAATGCGGAAGATAAAGTTGCTGCACTATTCGTGGCATTGAAGGGGCCAGCAGCGGTAATCCTACAGACGATTCCCGAAGGAGAGCGGGACAATTATGAAGCATTGATGGCTGCTGTAGAACGACGTTATGGAAGCGAGCATAAAAAACAGATATTCCAAATTGAGTTGCAAAACCGCTACCAAAAAGCAAATGAGACATTGCAGGAGTTTCCTTTAGATATTGAAAGATTGGCTCATCTTGCAAATGCGGACGCACCCGTGGAATACACTGAAAGGGTAAAAATCCAGAGTTTCATAAATGGCATACGGGACGTGGAAACGAAGCGAGCTACATACGCAAACCCAAAGCTGACATTTGCTGAAACGGTATCACATGCATTGACTCAGGAAACGGCCTCACTATTGAGTAAACCAGCATACAAAGCTCATGGTGTGGAAGTGGAAAGACCAGCTTGGGTAGACACAATTTTAGAAGCACTGAAGGGATCACAACAGAAAAATTCCGGAGTTATTAAATGTTTCAAGTGCGGCAACCCAGGTCATATTGCACGACATTGCAGCAGCGGTCCCAATAGCTCCAATAATGTGGGTGGTCGTAAACGCAGAGCAGAAGGTGGTGAGCAAATCTCCAAGACCACTCAATCGTTAAACTAAATCGAGTCAACCGCAAGGGGAGACAGCTGGCTCCCGTAATTGAATGCCCCATAATCTCTATCTCGCAGATTGGAAGAAGATCGAGCAATCTTACTGTTGGAGGAGATGTGGACGGAAAGGAACGTTTACTGACTGTAGATACGGGTGCATCTCATTCCATCATTCGATCGGATTTAGGCAACAAAAAGATAAGACCATTGCTTGGAGCAAGATTACGTACAGCCACGGGAGAGGACACCCAGGTGACTGGAGGAGTAGAATGTGAAGTCGCAATTGGGAACGTCACGGTAATACACAATTGTATAGTGGCAGAAATTGTTGATGAAATCATAATTGGAGTGGACTTCTTAATCGACCAGGGCATCAAGATCGACATGCAAACCAAGACGATGCGATATAAAAACATGGATGTACCACTTAATTTCGGCTACGAGAGAGGCTACAGCAGTAAACGAGTGCTGGTGGAAGAGAGTCAGCAAATACCACCAAAATCCGAAGCAGAAATCTGGGCAAAGGTTGATGGAGATTGTGGGAAAAACAAATTGTGGGTTGTCGAAGCAGCAAACAAATCAGCACTAAACATACTTGTAGGAAAAACCCTGGCTATGACAAAACAAGATGGACGTATTCCGGTAAGAGTACTGAATGAGTTCAAGTCACCACTCAAACTGACTAAAGGAGCTATTTTTGCTGAAGAGGCTGAAGTAGTTATTAACTGTGAACAGCTCCAGGAACACGTTTCAGCTAGTAATACTGATCTCGCAAATGACATCACGGAATGGACGCAGGGGCTAGAGGAAGCATATCAGAGTGAGGCAAAACAACTGTTCCTAAATCACGCGAACATATTTGACTAGGATGATTCTAAATCAGGCCGCACCAACGTTGTGAAACATCAAATTGAAACTGGAGATGCGAGGCCGATCCGTCAAGCTCCACCTAGTGTTCCGCTGGCGAAGCGGGAAGTTGTGAGTCAAATCATTCAAGAAATGAGCGACAGCGGCGTCATCGAAAAATCAGCTAGTCCATGGAGCTCACCGGTAGTACTTGTAAAGAAGAAGGATGGAAAAATGAGGTTTTGCGTGGGCTACCGGAAGTTGAATGACGTAACGAAAAAGGATAGCTACCCATTGCCAAGAATTGACGACACTCTGGACTCGCTATCTGGTACGAAATGGTTTTCCACGCTGGACTTTAAAAGCAGCTACTGGCAAGTGGAGGTGAAGGAGGAAGATAAAGAGAAAACAGCCTTCAGTGTCGGTAATGGTTTTTGGCAATTTACAGTGATGCCTTTTGGACTTTGTAATGCACCAGCTACTTTTGAGAGACTCATGGACCAGGTACTGAAAGGACTACATTGGAAAACATGCTTGGTGTACCTGGACGACATCATCGTATTGGGCAAGAATTTTGATGAACATCTTAGGAACTTGGAGGAAGTTTTCCAAAGAATAGCTGGCGCTGGTCTGAAGTTAAGTCCCAAAAAGTGTGCGCTGTTTAAAAAGCAAGTAAATTATTTGGGTCACAAGGTAACGACAGAGGGCATCTGCACTGCGAACGAAAAGATAGAGGCTGTAAAGGATTGGCCGAGACCACAGAACCTACATGAATTAAGAAGTTTCCTTGGGCTGTGCACATATTACCGCCGATTTGTACCAAATTTTTCCAGCGTAGCCCATAGCCTCCATGAGCTTACAAGAAAAATAAAGCTTTTGAATTGAAGAAGGAGCAAGAAGTGGCTTTCCAAACATTGAAGGAGCGTTTGTGCACTGCCCCAATGTCAGCATATCCGATTCCAGGAGCAACATTTATTCTAGATACAGATGCGAGCGGATATGCTATAGGAGGCGTTTTATCACAACTGGTCGATGGACAGGAGAAGGTAGTTGCATATTACTGCCGTTCGATTGGAAAACCAGAGAGGAACTATTTTGTTACGCGGAGAGAGCTGTTGGCATTGGTAGAGTGCATTAAATTTTCACAAGTACCTCTGCGGCCAGCGACTCCGCGTCAGGACAGATCACGCAACGTTGAAATGGCTTCTGCAGTTCCGTAATCCAGAACGACAATTGGCACTGTGAATCGAACGACTACAAAGCTGTGACTTTTCCATTAAACATCGGAAAAGTAGTACCCAGGGAATGCCGATGCAATGTCACAAAGACCAAGTAATTTGGAATGCAAACACTGTTCGAAAGCTGAAGCTAAGGAAGACATCATAGATGTCCGGCTTATGACTATAATGTGTTCGGATGAATTGGACATAGAACAACTAAGGAAGTGTCAGCTAGAAGACACAGATCTATCAAATGTTATGCGAGGGCTCGAACGAAACGAAAGACCAAATAGAGATGCGATGTCAGCAGAGAGTCCCATTGCGAAGTCATATTGGGCACAGTGGAACAGTTAAAAATACCCGGTTGCCTTCATCGAGTGAGGATGGTCAAAGTAAGAGGAAACTGCTAGTTGTTCCAAGGAAAAGGAATCCCAACGTTCTCAGTGAGCTACATAACGATCCAAGTGGAGGTTATCTTGGAATTACGAAGACGCTCGAGCAGATTAAGCAAAGAATCTATTGGGTTGGTTGCCGTCAGTCGGTCACTGAATGGATTGCCAACTGTGAGGTTTGCAGCAGAGCGAAAGGGCCCAAAACCCAGAGTCATGGCCAGATGAAGCAGTATATTTCAGGTTCACCAGATGAAATGATCGCCATGGATTCCATTTCCATTTCCTACTAGCAACCGCAGAAACAAATACGTACTGGTGGTTGTGGATTATTTCAGTAAATGGCCAGATGTATACGCAATCCCAAATCAAGAAGCGGAAACAGTAGCAGAAGTGTTACCAAAGTGGTTGGAAACGAATCAGCGGCGTTTCGAGAAATTTTGTAAGATATTGGGCATTCGAAAAACTTGGCAACTACATTGCATCCTCAGTCTGATGGTATGGTGGAACGTATCAATAGAACCTTAGAGGAACACTTAAGCAATGTAGTCGAAAAGTACCATTAAGAGTGGGATAAACACATATCATTATTCTTGATGGCTTACCAATCGGCAGTGCATGAGAAAACGGGCCAAACTCCCACAAAGGTAATTTTTGGCAATGTCCTTCGACTGCCAGCTGATTTCAAGTTTGGGATAGATGGCGATTCGGAGAGAAATGTCAAGAAATCCACTGGTGTCTTGGAAGAAGGGGTGAGAGAAATGCACGATCTTGTAAGGCAACGAACAAAGATTATGAGTGACAAGATGAAAGCCAGATATGATAAAGCAATGAATGCGGAAGGTTTTCGGGAAGGAGATTTGGTGCTGCTATACAACCCACAACGAAAAAAAGGTTTGTCACCGAAATTGCAGTGTAATTGGGAAGGCCCATACAAAGTTTTGAAATGGATTAACGATGTAGTTTACCGCATACACACAATTTGGAAACCACGAACCAAAATGAAATTTGTTTATTTGGAAAGGCTGGCAGCGTGTAGACCGGGAAATTTGTCTGATCGGGACGATCAGACTTAGGTGGAGGGCAGTGTGACGCATATTATCATCTCTAAGGTTATTAAATAAAGTCACAACAACAGAAACATTAAGCAAGCTACATAAACACATTAATCATCATTTACCCTCATACATACAAGGCAACGTAGAGATAACTCACATACAGATGTAGTCATCGATGGAAGTAGTACTCACATATACAAGCGCATATGGCTATGCGAGAGGCTATAAACGTGTATCTGTAGTTTATAGCTGGTAGCGTATAGCTGGTAACCAAGTAGAAAATTCTAGCAGAAGAAACCTCTAGACCTTTGGGCACAGAGTATAAAAGCAGCGAAAGCTGAGTAATCTGTAATCAGTTTGATTTAAGCACGCTATCAGTTGCGAAGTGAAGTTTAATTGCCAAGTACTTTCAAAGTAGTCTAATAAAGACCATTTTGTAATAGAGAATATTGGAGTGTTTTATTCAACAGTTTAGCTATACGAACGTAAGCAGAAAGCTGAAAATAGGCGGAATTTCACTAAATTCGTTACAATATAATACTAATCTACATAGTAGTTTCTTATCAGTAAACGAATTTTTACTAATTTTTTAATTTTTCTTACTTTTTTACGTTATCACTATATATATTTAAAAAAATGTTCTCTTACTAGAAGTGCTGCTGGAACCGCGCCAGGTTGCACTCACAACTTGGGGAAACGTCCCGGGGCGCACGCAGTATATTTATGCGCCTTAAAAAGAGGAGTCCTCAGGACAATAACGCCAATACGCTTAAAGCAAGGGAAGTGGAAAAAGACCTCGAGAACCCGAAAGTAGCGGAAAAAGCTGGGGGTAAAGGCGCTGTGGCAGATGTGCACGCTCAAATCAATGGTGCTGAGAACCTTAAGAAAAACCAAAACACGCTAGAAGCAGGCGAGGTGGAAAAGAACCACGAGGGCGGAGGTGTTGGAAGTGGACAAACAGCTCAATAATACTGCGAGCCTAACGAAAATGCTTCGAACAGGGGAGGGAGAAACGAACCTCCAGACTCGGAAAACAGCGAAAAAAGTTAATTGCATGAGCGCAGTGGCGGATAATTTGGAGGGAGACAAACAGCTCAATGGCGGTGCGAGTCTTACTGATAAACCTACAACACAGTGGCATCGAGCGAGCTCCTCCTGACTCTTGAAAAAGGTTCATTTTATGTGGTGCTGATACAAAAGCCATGGATCTCACCTGGAGGAAAGGTTTCTGGACTCAGCGCTCACAGATTTAGCGTTTATTACGAAAAGACGGAGAGAAGCTATCTAACTTCAGCACCCAAGACCTAGCGGTAGTCGAAATAGAGGGAAACAAAGAACCTTCCCTTATCCTGGCATCCTGCTACATGGCCCATGACATGGGAGCCCCACCACCGGAGTTCAAAAGCATGGTGGATCAAGAGGGGTGCAGAGGACGGCTTGTCTTAGGTGCGCACGCTAATGCACAACACAGCGTATGGGGAGGCGACGATATTAATGATAGAGGTGAGAGCCTTTTTTGTTACATACTACAGAGTAGTCTACAGGTGGCCAACAAAGGTAGCGTGCCTACATATGTTGGTCCTATGGCAAGCAATGTGCTTGTTATCACATTGAGCACTGAGCAGGATATATCCAGGTATGATTGTAGAGTCCATGGCGGGCCATCATTCTCACCTCATGCATATATCAGCTTCAGAATCCCATTAAAGAGGGTAGAGAAGGGGAAAACTTTTAGAAACCCTAGGGCACCAGACTGGTACAAATTTTAGAAAGATGTATCGGGAAGGCTGCGACAGCCTAAAGACGTTACCACAGTATAGGAGTTGAAGAAGTGCCACAACTTCTTATCAAGGGTGCTGATAACTGCGTACAACAGAACTTATCCTCTGAGAAGATTCAAAGGGAAAGAAAAGCCTCCATATTGAAGTAAGAAGCTGAGTCTTCTTAGAGGGCAGGTAAAAAAGATTTTTAAGCTGGCAAAAGTTGCGGAAAGCGAGGACTGCCGGGACGAATACAGAGATCTTTTGAGGATCTATAAACGTGAAATCAACAGGTCAAAGCGGGATATATGGAAGAATTTCTGTGCAGACATAGAATGCCCAAGCGATATGGCGAGACTGAGGAAAGTCCTATCTAATAAAGATGCAGTCCAGTCACACAGCAGTGAAGAGTCCCTTGAAGTACTACTTAAAACACAATTCGAATCAGGAGATGATGCGGAAGAGTTATGTAACCACGTCTGCAGTGCTAATACCAGGATTGGTGACAAATACCAAAATTTAATGGACAATAAAAACGTTTGATATGTTCAAATTGCCGGGCCTAGATAGGATATTCCCTGCTATGCTACAGATGGCCGGTGATTATAGAATGGCTAAGGGTTGCATAAAACTGAACCACGTCCCGCAATCTTGGAGAACGGCTCGAGTATCATTCGTACCGAAAGCGGGAAAATCAGTCATCTACACTCGAAAGACTACAGGCCTATTAGTTTGACATCTTTTATACTCAAAACCCTAGAGAGATTAATAGATGGGTATTTAAAATCAAACATGAATGAGGAATTATTCTCTTCAGCAAAACATGCTTACACCAAAGGCAAGTGAGTCGATATTGCATTTCATAGGGTGGTCATGAATAAAGAGAAGGCCCTGGAACACCAGAATATGCTTTCAGGACATTGCCAGAGCTTTCAACAATGTCTCGAAAAGATCATGGACAGTCTCAATTCGATTGAAATTCATCCAGCTTTAACTAATTGGATCGGCTCCATGTTAAGCTGCAGAATGAACACATCGTATTGGGGTCTGTGCGAGGCAGCGAAATCTGTAAACAGAGGAACGGCGCATGGTGGGGTTTTATCACCAATATTGTGGACGCTGGTTATAAACCAATTGCTTTGGCGGATCGACGGAAGACCAGTCAAACTTACGGCATATGTAGATGACGTTTCTGTCATCACATCATAAGCGGAAGATGCCTAACAACAATCAGCTCTCTGATGGATCAGGCACTTCGGGATGTATATGCGTATGCATCTGGAGTCGGGTTAACCGCCAATGCGGAAAAAATCGATCCAGTATTATTTACTAGAAAGTATAAGGTCCCTATTTGAACTAAGCTTAAGCTTGGAGGGGTAACCCCGCACGAAAAATATAGCACAAAGGCTAGGAGTTATATTAGATAGTACACTGAACAAAAAATGTGCCAAAAACTACCGTAAAAATAACATTTATGGGTTACAAAAGTCATCCAACATTAAACAATTTTAAAACTGCTATTACGAAATGTAAAATTAATAATATTTTAATGCAAAGCTGACATGAAAAATGTAACACAATCACTATTATGTAATGTAGGGTTGACATATTAAATGTTAAATTTACATAAAAAATATATAAGTTTGATATGACTAAAATGTTAGTTTATGAAAATTCAATATCATTTTGATATTTTATAAATGTTAAATAAAACACTGAAAATAATTTTTGTTTAAAATTTTATTAACTCAAAATGTTTTTACAAAACAATTTAATTCAAAATATTTTATTTCTTATTAATATAGTTACATCAGGAATGTAATATAAATATATAGGTGGACCAGTAAAATTTTTTATATTAATAATTTCAAAAAATGTATGTTTTCGCCTTACGATATAAGACTGAAAGTGTTCTGAAAATTCAAGTAATTTATATTCATTTACAATGAAAATAAGTAATCAACGCTAAGTTCGGGTGTAACCGAACATTACATACTCAGCTGAGAGCTATGGAGACAAAATAAGGGAAAATCACCATGTAGGAAAATGAACCAAGGGTAACCCTGGAATGTGTTTGTATTACATGTGTATCAAATGGAATGTATTAAAGAGAATTTAAGAGGGAGTTGGCCATAGTTCTATAGGTGAACGCCATTTAGGGATATAGCCATAAAGGTGGACCAGAGCTGACTCTAGAATTTGTTTGTACGATATGGGTATCAAATGAAAGATGTTAATGAGAATTTTAAAAGGTGTGGGCTTAGTTCTATAGGTGGACGCCTTTTCGATATATCGCCATAAAGGTGGACCAGGGGTGACTCTAGAATTTGTTTGTACGATATGGGTAACAAATGAAAGGTGTTAATGTGTATTTTAAAAGGGAGTGGGCCTTAGTTCTATAGGTGGACGCATTTTCGAGATATCGCCATAAAGGTGAATCGGGGTGGCTTTAGAATTTGTTTGTACGATATTTTAAAAGGGAGTGGGCCTTAGTTCTATCGTCCTAGAATCTAAGTCCCTACCAAATTTCACAAGGAGTGGTAAATTTTTGTTCGACTTATGGCATTAAAAGTATCCTAGACAAATTAAATTAAAAAGGGCGGAGCCACCCCCATTTTGAAGTTTCTTTTATTTTTGTATTTTGTTGCACCATATCGTTACTGGAGTTGAATGTTGACATAATTTACTTATATACTGTAAAGATATTAAATTTTTTGTTAAAATTTGACTTAATTTTTTTTTATATATGTTAGCTGGTCAATTGTATTTAATATTATGTAAATAAATAGGCTATTTTTGACCACAAATTTGCTTTAGTGCAAAGTAAATGAAAACTCCACTATTTGAGCTCAACATTTCGCTAAGCACCTTAGCTTCTTCAGGAGCGAAAACTGAATTTACATATTTTATTTAGCAATTTTTAGCACAAACCACAACAATAAAAACATAAAAATTAAATTTAAAATTAGGTACAACGATGAAAATTTATTCGGCTCAAAGAGCATGAGTCGGACATTAGCAAAAAGGAAAACAAAACAGCTCTCTCTCAGCACGCTAGCGAAAGCGGGCATTCAGCTGATCTGTGCAATGCGAAAATATTGGATAAAGAAACGAGGGATAAAGTGCGATTCACAACAGAAAGCCTACGTATAATGCAAATGAGAAACAGGACTGTCAACAGAAAAGAAGACATAGCTGACATCTCCGCTGCTATGCTTATAATCCATTATTTACGTCTTCTCTTTTTTGTACATATAAGCCTACGTACTAACAAACGAATGTAGACGAATCCAAGTTGTTTTTTGACAAGTGTACTGCCAACATCAATTACTATAATTATTTATCTATTTGATTTAACTTTTTTACTATACATTGCACAATGTATACAATTTGTAGTAAACAATCTTATTATTTTGACGCCTTGATGTAGCTAGTGCTACACATGTTTTAAATATGTAAGTGTTAATAATTGTATCCAACAAATTTTCATCGTTGTACCTAATTTTAAATTTTATTTTCATGTTTTCATTGTTGTTGTTTGTGCTAAAAATTGCTAAATAAAATATGGAAATTCAGATTTCGCTCCTGAAGAAGCTAAGGTGCTTAGCGAAACGTTGAGCTGAAATAGTGGAGTTTTCATTTACTTTGCACTAAAGCAAATTTGTGGTCAAAAATAGCCTATAATTTTTTTTTAAGTGGGCGTGGTCGTTCTCCGATTTTACTAATTTTTATTAAGCATACCTATAGTAATAGGAGTAACGTTCCTGCCAAATTTCATCTTGATATCTTCAACAACTGCCAAATTACAGCTTGCAAAACTTTTAAATTGCCTTCTTTTAAAAGTGGCGGTGCCACGCCCATTGTCCAAAATTTTACTAGTTTTCTATTCTGCGTCATAAGTTCAACTCACCTACCAAGTTTCATCGCTTTATCCGTCTTTGGTAATGAATTATCGCACTTTTTGTGTTTTTCGAAATTTTCGATATCGAAAAAGTGGGCGTGGTTATAGTCCGATTTCGTTCATTTAGATAGGGATCTGAGATGAGTGCCCAGGAACCTACGTACCAAATTTCATCAAGATACCTCAAAATTTACTCAAGTTATCGTGTTAACGGACATGGCTCAATCAAATTTTTTTCGATACTGATGATTTTGATATATGGAAGTCTATATCTATCTCGATTCCTTTATACCTGTACAACCAACCGTTATCCAATCAAAGTTATTATACTCTGTGAGCTCTGCTCAACTGAGTACAAAAACTGCTGTGTATTGCTTCCCTTATTGTGGTTTTCTGCAAATTCCTCTTTCCATCAACGTTTATGTTATGTCGAGAAGTTGGTTTTAATACAGCGTTTAATAAAATCATAAGAATACAGTCTCTGGAATCTAAAAAAGCTTAAATTAGTAATAGAAAGGAAAATACATTTTTTATATAAAAAAACATACTTTCAAACACATCAAAACTCAGCAACTGAAATGACTCGACATACTGTTTATCTTCCATGTGAGCTTCATACAGAGTGCATTGCTTATCATGACATTTGACCATTTATTAACTAAATGATATTTAGTGTTGGGGTACATCATGTCGTAGTCGTACTCCGCCTGTAATTAAAATTAAGACTGAATAACGTATGTATTTTATCAAATATATATATAATATTTATTTTTATTTATTTTATTTTATTTATTTAAGTTCAGTCTACAGAATTTAATTCTTACAGACTAGATATAATACGCAGTTAATCAATTAAAAATAGTGTATAATTTTAATTTAAATATACTTATACTATCATTAAACTCAATAACGCTTGCATAGGTATTGCATAATCTAACGCTCCTAGCAATCGGCTCGTTCATGGCGTAATTAGTAGAGTGGAATGTGTCTACCAATAAGCGATTATTTCTTAAGTTACGAGGCGGGTCATATAAATTGACCAAATTAGATAAGTCGTCACAGTGTATGTTATTATTAATGACATTATAAATAAAAAGTATTGAGAAGTATATTCTCCTATCATATAGGGACTGCAAGCCCATTAGTTTCCGTCTACCAATATAAGAAGGAAGATTACCTTGCCACGGTAACTTTCTTAGAGCAAATTTCGTGAAAACTTTTTGAACTCTTTCGATTTTGTTTGAGTGGGTTTCATAGTATGGGCACCATATTAGAGAACAATACTCTAGTCTGCTTCGAACAAGAGATATGTAAAGAGCTTTTAAAGTGCAAGGATCTCTGAAATCCATTGAATTTCTTCTTATGAACCCTATCATAGAAAAAGCTTTTGATACTATTAAGTGTAATATGTACGTACATATATTGCAGCAGATGGTGGTTTCAAAAATGGCCATCCATCACAAATTTCCCTCAAAGCTGAACAACGCCTTATTTCACTCTTTCGAAATTCATAAGTGGATATCCAAAGATCCATTCCTTCGATTTCATCACCAGACATACAATTCACTTTATTCAGCTTTGAAATCGTTTCTGGCACTTCCTCAACTTTTTCAACACTGTTGGTTGTTTCTATTGGGGATTTTGAATGTTTGTTGCTTCTGAAAGGCTTCAGATTTAAATTATTAAATCGATTAAACAGAAGACCACCTGGATTTTCCTTCCAACTCTCTTTCCTATATATGTAATAAATATATTTTCCCTCCGAAAGAAAAATTTCTGCGATTTCTTGTGAAATTTTTTCCATATGCAACGGCTGCTGTATGGTGTATTTCTTCCATTTTAAATCAAAAAATTATTCTGTAATAAAATTCGGCAATTTTTTCCTGTCAACATGATTAAGTTTTTTTCTCGGAGAATGAATTCAAAGTGTTTATTCCAGCTGCGGAAGTTTTAAGAATGCTGCTAACACTCTAATAAATTAAAGAGATATAAAGCATACACATTTATAAAAGAACTATAACTAATTGAAAAGTCTGTTACCGCTAAGGATGTTGAAGTAATACAGCTACTCTCACAATCTTGGGAAATACTCAAATTGCGCATGGAACTTGAGCTGCTGGAAGGTGTATCCATATCCGAAAACTGAGTAAAATTTGATATGTATGTTGCATATATTTTGTATTAGGCAAGGTTGAACTGGCTGGTCCATGAGGACCTCACATAGACTGAATGAGTCCGTAGTATTACCAGAAGTTTGTTTTAACGACCAAACTGAAAAACCCTATCAAAAACCAGGACCTATGTTATAAAATAACTCCGCCCTCTTGGCAAATACTAGAAGCTTCCTAGGACTTAAACCACTTGCTGCTTCTAGTTCTGACAGCTGTATCACTCTTAATAGATGAAGTCTTAGCCTGGCAAGTGCAGGGCACGAGCACAGGACGTGCTCGATCGTTTCCTCCTCCAAGCCGCACTTCATACATCTGCTATCACTGAACAAGCCTAATTTAAAGGCATGTGATGCCAGAAGGCAGTGTCCAGTCAGAATACCCGTCATGAGTCTACAGTCCTCTCTTTTTAATGATATAAGCAACTTTGTTAGTCTAAGGTTGTAAGACCTACACATAATCTTCGACACTGTACAGCCCCGCGCTTGAACCCACGCCTTTCCTGCTTGGTCGATCATATGCATCTCTCGCCTTCGCTTAACAATCTCGCCCAGTTTAATTGGGCCGTTTACGGAGCTTCAAGGGATGCGCCCTTTTTAGCTAGTTCATCCGCTTTTTCATTCCCACCTATTCCCATATGCCCTGGGACACAATATAGATGTATGCTTCTCCCTGTCCCGATTCTCTCCAGGGACTGCTTACACTCTAACACGCGTTTAGATGCTGTGCTACGCGAGATTATTGCCCTAATTGCTGCTTGACTATCAATATAAAAGTTAACACGGTTGCAGCACAAGCTCTTCCAGAGTTTCTGCTGCTTTGGTTACGGCTAATATTTCCGCTTGGGAAATGCTACAGTAATCCGGCAGCCTGTAGGATCTTTTTATTTCTGGATAAGTACAGTATACGGCAGACCCTACTCCTTCCACTACTTTGGAACCATCTGTTTAAACATGTATCGCCTCGTCCGCCTTTTGAGCACCCTTGCGCCAACCGTCCACCTCCCTTGTGGCCTTAAGATCGCCCTCGAAGCGCAGATAGGGAATCAGGTAGTCTGTTCGTCTTGCGATTGATAACGCTATACTACTATGGCCGTATGGTCTGCGCTCAAGCTGCCCCGAGGCATCGAGCCTGGTTGCAGTTGTTAACGCTATGTTCTTTGCTACCAGGTCTACAGGTGGAATTTGCAGAATGGCATACAGTGCAGCCGTCGGGGTAGTTTTCAGGGCTCCCATAATTTTAAGCATTGATAGTCTGCATACCCCCTCTAATTTTTTGAGGTAGGTTGTTTTTTGCGTGGCTTTCCACCAAACAAGAACTCCATAGTGTAGAATAGGGCTTATAATCGCTTTAAAAACCCATTGAGAAAGAGAGGGCGATAAACCCCACGTACACTACAGCATTCGTTTACATGCGTAAAGTGCCGCTGAAGCCTTCTTCAGCCACTCCACCACGTTGAGCTTCCATGAGAGCTTACTGTCTAGGATGATTCCTAGACATTTTGTGCAAGGTTTCTCCTGTAGGGTCACCCTCCTAACTTAGGCCTCATCCAATTTGAGACCTTGTACCTTTTTGTAAATAAGACCATACCCGCGTTCTCCGCATTGGCTTTCAACCCGGCTTTTGATGCCCAAGTATGAATATCCCGAAGCGCCCGATCCATCAAAGAGCTAATCGTTGGAAGGCACTTTCAACTTGTTTAGGGGGGTGAGAATAAAAAAGTTACCTTCCTTTTCCTTGATGTGATTGCTGCGGACACGGTTGCTACAGTGATGGCGTGGACGTGGTGGTGAGGTGATGATGATGGTGATGTTGGCTAAATATGGTGATATAGCGGCGGTAACCTCTGCGAATCGGCGGGGGTAGAGTGCGCTACTAAATTTGATAATAATTGCGGCACAATAACGGTGGAGAATATTTCTCTGGCTCGGAATACAAAAAGGGCTTTACACCCGGGAAGGTACCGATACAATAGAATGAAAATTGCACGTATAAAAACCGTCGCTGCTGAATGCACAGAACTTTATGCAAGCTTCTATAGCGATTTCACTAAGGAGAATATTTTTAAAAAGTGAAACTATTTCTTTTAATATATTATATATATCTTTAAAGGAGACTTTACAATTTTTTTTTGTGTCACGCCGAATGGATAGAGAATTCGAATTAATAAAATGTAAAAGCAAATGTCAAAACATTGTATATACATATATGCATTTGTTTTGTCAACCAATGGTTGGGGTTGCCAGAGGGGCGAAATATGTTCAAGCATTCTTTTACAATTCCATAAGTGCTAATCCGAGTATACATGAGTTACGTATAATGGTTATACGTATTCTAAGTAATTCATGAGTAGTTCAAATATAATATAAAATTATAAAATATGTAATAAAGTACATATTTCGACGTATAATAATTCATAAATATACGTTTAATTTCAAAATAGGTTTAAACTTAATAGAACATATGCAATAATACATATTAAAGCGTGTAATAATTAAAAATTTTTTATAAATCCAATGTTCTTAAAATAAAAGGGTTGGCTGTTGGCGACCACGACATTCGCTCAAACATCGTCCCCGCGCTAGGCGCGTTCAGCGGCTAGAGCCTCTTGCAGCTCTTGAAGAGTCCGTAAAGCACCTCGTATGAGGAGGTCTGACACCTTTCCCCTAAATGCGGCAGTCTGCAGCCCTTGAGCAGTGCACCGAACGGTGCGTCGAGCGGCAGTAGATGCTGGCAGTTGTGCATCGATAGCTGGACGAGAGCGAGAGGGAACTGGTCGAGAACGGGGTCGCACAGTGGGCGCAGAGAGTACCGTAGGTGGTACTACTTGGCGACCAGGCCGGTGTGCCTGGGTGTGACGCGGGATGCTCGGGCTTGCATCCCATCGATGCAGCAAAAAGTGATGTCGTAAGCCGCAAGTTCGGCAGCGATCATGTGAGCTGCATTCATCTGTGGCGTGCGATACCGCTAAGCAATTTGGGCAAAATTTATGCGCCCTCGCGAGAATCCATCGTTGTGGCGGCTTCAGTTTCTTGAAGACGCTGCAATTTGCGAAGAGCTTGGATTTGTGTACATACGCGGCATCGTCGGTAGTCGGTTTGCAGCGGCGGGCTGGGCGCGACCACTGCTGACTGCAAGAAATTTAGGGGTGCCTGTTGCTGATCGCGATACATGACAATCTGGAAGTGTAGTTGTAAATGCCTTTTAGGTGAGAGAAATGTTAAGGCAGGGAGTTTCATTATGTTGGCATTATGTTGCGAAATACGACTATTAGTGACGGTGATGTGGTAAGAGTGGGCAGAGGTGATTTGAGAGCAGCTACGAATTCTCCGGGTTTGTCTGAGATGGTGGGCTTTCAGTCTGAGGGAGGAAACAGAGCTTAACAAGTGGTCTTGTGAGGGTGCCGGTTTGCGTACGAACGTCAACAACACGTATATGGCCGTCAGGTCCTGGATGTATTTTTTGAATACATCCAAGGCGCCATTCAGTCGGGGGAAATGAGTCGTCGTGAATGCCTTTTTTGGAGATCCTTTAGGTAGTCTTCTTTCCACCTTTTGCTGAATTGATGATGTAAGCTTTTTACCCTGTCCCATCGGTTTATAAGAAATAAATCCGCGTGATCCACTTCAGGGATAGCGAGGAGGGGGCCACCTCTGAGAAAGTGGCCGGGGGTCAGCACGGTAAACTCGGTGGGATCTTGGGATAAAGGCGAGATAAGACGAGAGTTCAACACGGCTTCTATTTTTACCAAGAGGGTGGTAAATTCTTAAAATGTGAACTTGTGGGCTCTTGCAGTAATTTTGAAGTGCAGTTTGAAACTCTTCACTGCAGACTCCCACAAGCCGCCCATGTGGGGAGCTCCGGGCGGAATGAAATTCCAATTGATGCCCTGGGGAGAGTATTTTGCGATTACTTCTTCAGAGGCAGTTTTCATGAAGTCAACGAACTCCTTTTCGGTCGCTCTCTTAGCTCCAATAAACGTTTTGCCGTTGTCACTCATCAATGTGGCAGGATATCCACGACGTCCGACGAAGCGAGCAAATCCTGCGAGAAAGGCATTGGTTGTTAAGTCCGAGCAGAGCTCAAGATGGATAGCTTTTGTCACAAAACAGACAAAAACGGCCACGTAGCCTTTCAGTAAGGTGTGAGACCTTAGCAAGGAGGCTTTTATTTGAAAAGGCCCCGCAAAGTCGACTCGGGTAGTGGTAAAAGGCGGAGCGTATGTGCATCGTTCCGGGGGCAAGGCCCCATGATTTGCGATCGCATTTGCTGCTTGTGGAGGGTACAAGTTTTGCACTGATATATGGATCTCTTTTTGAGGGGTTTGAGTCGTGGAATAAAGAGATCCTGTCTGAGGTATTGCTGCATAAGGCGTATTTCGGCGTGAAGAAGAAGTTCATGGAGGTACTGTATATAGAGGACAGCGAATCTTGATTTTTCAGGGATAATAAGGGGATCTTTTTCATTGTAAGTCAACGTTGAATGAACTAATCTACCATGAACCGTGAGGAGACCGTTTTCATCGAGGTATGGTTTGAGGGTTAGTAGAGAGCTTCTTTTATCAATTGGTTTTGCATTTTCCAAGCATGCTCGGTCGCGAGGAAAATATCGGGTTTGCGTTAACGTCACAAGTGTAAGCGGGTTTAATGCCTCGAATTCGGTCCTTGAGATTATTAATAAACCTAAAGGCATATGCCATGACCTTGAGCACGCGAAGAAAAGAGGAAAATCGATCCAAGACATCGGGGCATCTTCAGCTGAGTGTAGTGCTTCGACTCGGCGTATTTCAGGCGGGTTGATGCTGCGGCTAGATGGTTTTGTCCATCGGGTGGCTGGGTCAGAAACGCAGGGCCATTCCACCACAGCGAAGAATTTGCCAAGTCCATTGGTTTGTATCCTCTTGTGCTCATATCTACTGGATTGTCGCGACTGCCTACATGCTTCCAGAAGGCGCTTCCGACGAGATCCATAATTTCAGCTGTTCGATTGGATACGAAAGTTTTCCAAGCGTGGTGAGGCTTTTTGAGCCATGCTAACACAATTGCCGAGTCAGACCACATGTAAGGATTTTTAAGAGGGAGCTCGAGATGGGGTTGTACGACGGCGATTAGCCGGGAAAGGAGTAGAGCTGCACATAGTTCTAGTCTTGGAAGACTGGTAGTGCGAAGAGGGGCAAACTTGCCTTTAGCGACCAGAAGGTGGGACGACGTGGTGGCACCGTGGGTTGTGCGCAGATATATAGTGGCGCAATATGCCTTTTCTGACGCATCGCAGAAACCATGCAGTTCAACCTGCTGGTTCGGGATGTATTCAACCCATCGAGGTATCTTTATATTTGAGATGTTGGGTAAATTTTTTGCGAACTGCGTCCATTTAATGAAGCGGAGGGGCTTCACTGGTTCGTCTCAGCCGGTTCCGTATTTCCATAACTCTTGGAGTAAAATCTTGGCCTGAATCATAATCAGCGTAAGCCACCCTGCGGGGTCAAAACGTTTTGCGACCGAGGAGAGAATTTGTCGTTTTGTACTAGCGGACGAGAGGGATATTGAGTCCACTGTATAGGAAAACGTGTCGGTTAGGGCGTTCCACTCAATGCCGAGAGTTTTGGTGTTGCTTGCTTTCTCGAATTCCAAAAGATTGATGTCTAGCAAGTCCTCTTCTTTGATGTTTTTTATTATACTGGGGTGATTGGCCGTTATTTTCCGTAATGGAAATCCTGCTGATGCTAAAACTTGGATGACTTGGAAGAGAGATGTTTCAGCAGAGAGAATTACATGGCTGCCAGAGAGAATGTCATCTACATATGTTTCTTTCGTCAAAACAGGGACAGCTTTGAGGAAAGTTTCTTCTACATCTTTGGTCAGTTGGTGAAGAGTACGTATGGCGAGGTAGGGGGCACAATTCACATCAAATGTGACTGTTTTCAGACGATAGTCTTTTATGGGGTCGCTCGGAGATGAGCGAAAGACAATCCTCTGATAGTCTCTGTCGTCTTCATGCATTATGATTTGACGATACATTTTTCTACGTCTCCGTTAAAAAAAAATTGGTATGTACGCCACTTGAGAATCAGAAGCATCAGATCGGGTGGGAGGGTAGGGCCGGTATAAAGAACGTCGTTGAGCGCATGTCCAGATGCCAACTTCTTTGAGGCGTTAAACACGACCCGCACCGTTGACGTCTTTTTCTCGGGCTTAATAACTGCGTGATGGGGAAGATAAAATGAGACGCCTTTACCTCCGTCAAATTTTTCATAGGAGCCGGTTTCCTCCATATGATCGAGGGTGAGGTATTCTTCTAGGACACTATCATATTGAGTCTTTAGGTCCCCTTTCTTCTGCAAGCTTCTCTCCATTCCAAGAAACTGGCTTAGAGCTGAAGACCGAGAGTGGGATAACGAGATTTACTCTGGGAAGCTGGGTTTAAACGGCAGCCTTACGATATAACGACCGTTATCATCGCGTGAGTTTTTGGATGCGTAGAAATTCTCGCAAAACTCGTCTTCTGGGGCTATTTGGTGTTTGGTGGGAACTTCCTCCAATTCCCAGAATTTTCGCAAGATCTTCGTTCGTCACTTCTGACACTTGCGTGCAGAAAGAGTTGATCATCACAGGGGCTCTACCGCTCAGAATCCATCCAAAAATGGTTTTCTGCTCTAGAAGATGGGGAGAAGGTTTCTCAACGCCATTTTGGATGATTTGTGGTATTACATCATTGCCTAGACCGATATCTATTTGCAAGGTGGAGTGACAGTTCCGGTCTGCGAGGTTGAGGTGTGCCCATTTTGCTTGGAGCTCGCTAGTGAGCTTAAGCGAGGGGAGCATTTTTGTTAGCCGGGGAAATAATATCGCCTCTGCACTTATTCTGGTTTTAAAATCGGGGGATACCAAAGTCAGAGAGCACAATTTGTTTGAGGTCTGAACTACCTTGCCGCCCATCCCTGATATTTCAAATCTAGAGGGTTTGAATGGGAGTTTGAGTCTATTTTGGGCTCTGGTAGAGATAAAGTTTCTTTCAGATCCCTGATCTACAAGATCTCTGAGTTTGAAAATTTCTCCCCTATGCTCTATGGATACGATAGCCGTGGGTAAAATTATTTCACAATCGTTTTCGGAATAAAACGATTTGACTTGGCTTTTCTGCGAGCATGAAAGGCTTTCATCCAGGGGATTCGCTTTATCGGGAGTATTACCGGAGGAGATTGCGGAGTTCGCGGTTGTGGCTTGTGAGGTTGTCTTTTGCAATCGTGAGGGTTGTCTTTTCGGCACTTGAGATGTGTCTTCATGAAGAAATGAGTTGTGCCGATCTTGACATTGATTGCAAGTTTGAGTACTGGAACAGTCTTTCAATATGTGTGACTGAGAGAGAAAACACATATTGTTTTCTCTCACAAATCTTCTGCGATCAGAGTTCGACGGCTTTTTAAATTTGAAGCAACTTATAAGGGGGTGAGATGAGGTTTTACACATAGCGCATTTGTACATTGTCCGCTGCTCTCTCATATAAGTCTGGGTGTGGGAGGGCGATTTATTTGGAAACGAATGTGACTGTTGGGGTTTAAATGGCGGCCTAGTTTGAGGAGGAGTGAATTTACTTTTACTTCGGCGCCATTGATCAACTTTCTACGACTTCGTATCGCGTTGTGAGGAACTGGTCTATTTGGGACCAGTTGGGAAGTTCTCTTCTTAAGGTTAGAGATTGCTCCCACAACGTGACTGTATTTTCTGGGAGTTTAGAAGTAACGAGATAAATAAGTATGGGGTCCCAATTATCTGTGGAGACTTGTTGGGTGGCGAGAATTTGAAGGAAATTATTTACCGACGATTGCAATCTTTGAATGTCTTCACTGTTTTCTGTGGTGATAGATTTAAGTTCATCAGGGCCCGTATTTGATTATCTACGAGAACTCGTCTGTTCTCGTATCGGGACTTTAGGGCTTCCCACGCTAAGGCAAAGTTGTCATCAGTCAAGGGAAATTGGTTGACTATTTGAGCTGCCTTTCCTTGGGTTTTGTATCTGAGGTGATACAATTTTTGCGCTTGGGAGAGTTTCGCGTGGTTAATGTAATCGACTGTGAACATGTAACGAAATGGGGGCAATTTTTCCTAACCACCATAAAATATTTCGATATCGCAGGGAGCGATTTTTAGCGAAATACCGGAATTTTCGGATGGACCTGGTGTGATGGTAGGGGGCGCGGGTGCATTTGCTTGTTTAAGCAACTGAAGCTGGTCTTCGATCTGGGCTTTTGTGTCTTCATACGCTATGAGACAGGACCTGTATTTGCTATTAGCAGATGTTGGAAAATCTTCGGGCAGGTCCTGATCTGGGGTTTCGACAATTTTATAGAAGACGTGTTGGACTCTATTCCAGAATTTTTCTATATTCGAGTTTTTTATGTTGAGAGAAGACTCAGTGTTGTCTTGCAGGGACATCGACCTAAACCGAGCACAATAATCCATAAAATTGTCCGTTTCGGATACAAATTTCTTTGGGGGAAGACGAGAATTTAAATCTTTTAACCGTTTTACTTTGTCTCGTTTCATCGTCACTCATTTTTGAGCTTATTTTATGATGCTTACGAATGAGAATTAACAAAAACTTAACTTCAGAGAGAAAACCCTTTTTTTTTTTGAAGAGAGTATTTACTTTTAACTATGCGAGGGAGTTCCGTTTAAATATTCACGTTAAATAGCAAGAGAGAATAATTTTCAAAACCAAAAAAAAGTTTTTAAGTTAAATTTATTTGAGGGTGAGACTGAGCAAAATTGACCACTGTGCTGCGTTTGCACTATATTTAATATATTTAATATGTATATGAGGGTGGTTTAAATATACGTGGGAAAATTATAAGATATATATATATACGCATTAGCAAGTATCTAGGGGTAAATTTTTATAATTTTGATACGGGAAATTAATTCGTATGAGATTATCTTAAAATTTTTTGTGTTTTCGGTGTGACTTAGAGGAGTCTTATTTAACTTCGATTTGTTGGACTGTAGAGGCTTTGAGGAGAGAGAAATTAGTAGCTTATCGAAATTATTAATAGGGATTGAGAATTTATAGCGTGCAAATTTAATGCGAGAAAAGTACTATTACACGCACTGCACCACTCTTGTACCACTGTGCACGAGGTTTTATTTCACCGCTTATGTCGTTTTCTTTCTTTGGTATATCCGTATGTATGTATACGCAAGTATGGGTATTGACAAATATTTTTTGCGTTTTGTATTAATTTAAATGTGGAGAAATCAGAAGTTTGCAGAGGTTGTGCAATGTATTTAATTAACGACAAGAGATCTTTTTAATTTAGCTTGAGAAAGTATTAATATTTTAAGATGTCTCGTAATAAAATTTGAGGGATGATTTTTGCAAGTGTACCCACTGTAGCTAAATATTCGAGTTTTTCGTATTTTGCTTTGCACATATACCGTACTGAGTTTTGCAATGAGGATTTCTGGCGGGAATCACCAATCCTCGAGAGTCAAATATTTCCGCTCTATATATATTTTTTCGTATGGGGGTGAATTAAAATCGCATTTAATACTCACGATTTACCAAATGGGTACTTATGTTTTTCCTGCGCTGGTTTCCCTAGCTGCGTCGAAGGACGACTGTTTAGGGAGGTGAGAATACAAAAGTTACCTTCCTTTTCCTTGATGTGATTGCTGCGGACATGGCGGCCGCGGTGATGGCGTGGACGTGGTGGTGAGGTGATGATGATGGTGATGCTGGCTAAATATAGTGATATAGCGGCGGTAACCTCTGCGAATCGGCGGGGGTAGAGTGCGTCACTAAATTTGATAATAATTACGGAACACTAACGGTGGAGAATATTTCTCTGGCTCGGAATGCAAAAAGGGCTTTACACCCGGGAAGGTACCGATACAATAGAACGAAAATTGCACGTATAAAAACCGTCGCTGCTGAATGCACAGAACTTTATGCATTCACTAAGGCGGATGTTTTTCAAAGGAAAGACACTTTATATATTTCAAAAGTGAAACTATTTCTTTAATATATTATATACTAGCAGGGTACCCGACGTTGTTCGGGATGCGTATTTATATTAAAGTGGCCCTTATTTTTTTTTAAATATCGATATCTTGGGTCTTTAACTTAACAAATTTTAAAACATTTCTGCTAACCTAAATCACGAAACCATGTGCAGGCTCCGTTTATATAAAACAATATTTATTTTCCCACATTATCCCTCCTTCTCTTTTATTGCTTGGTCCATCCCACTTACTTTACTCTATGCCTTTTTCTGGCGATCCCATTCTTCTTATCTCGCGCTCAACCTCTATTTTCTTCACTCTTCCCCCACATTTCTATTACCATATCTTATTTTCAGTTCTTTTGTCTAAGATTCCGCTAAAGCATGCTATAAAATCAGTAAATATTGCCTCAATCGGTTAAAAGTTATAAGCCGTAACTTAGATACATATATGGATATACATACACATTCAAAATATAAAACAGAAAATACTTACAGATCCTGTTGATATACCTGAGAATAAAAGAAAGTTTTTTTATATATCGGTACATACATGTTTATTTCGCTTGCAAAATCGTTGAGTTTGATAAAAAAAAACTACGTACACATTTTTAAAATTGTTAGTTTTTTCAAATTAGGTTGGAAGAAATAATACTTTTTTGTTGAGTGAATAATTTTAATTCATTTTCATTTGATTTTCATTTTGATAGCTTTTTACGACTTTCTAATTTTTAATTGTTGTATACATTAAGGCGAATTATATAAAACTGTTATAGAATAACTTATGCGCATACATAGACATATATAGCATTATGATTGTTAAGAAAATTATTCCAAGCTCTTCAGTGTAAATGTGTGTGTATGTGTGGAGAGTTAAGTTGTAATACAAAATTTAACATTTTTAATGCTTATTTAAAAAAGAGAATTGTTTTATAATGCTTTCCTTATAAACATCGTTTAATGTGGAAGTGTTAGGAACATAGACGATTAATTTGTCTGCTTCACTAACACGTGAGAGCGCAACGTAAAGCTGGCCATGAGAAAAGCAACTCACAGTCAGATCAACGCCCACAACACTCATCGTGCTTTGATTGTCATAGCATAGCAAAGGCTCACCGGGAATTGAAGAGGTTTAAATCTAAAGGGAAAGTTGTTTGGTATAAGGGGGATACGTAGTATAAAGACTCTATCTCCTCTGCCACTGCTTGCCAAAATTTCTGCTTCAATTATATTTTTTTTAGAGAAACAACTTTGAGCCTCGTTCCATTGCACAATTTTGGTGGGCTTAGATTACGCAACAGAATAATTGGTGCGCCGATTTTCAAAATAATTTTATGGGATGGAAGTCCAGGTGCACTAAGGCTATTTAAAAACTCCACAGGGAAATTTGTTGAGTGATCTTGCTCCAAAACTCTGTTGATTGAAAAGTATTCGACCTACTCTCCCTTAATATCGTTGAGTATATACGAATTGATTTTCAAAACCTGGTCATTTCGTAGCGTCAAGATAGCCCTCTCGCAAAGCCAAAAGTTATCATGACAGACTCCTAGATCATTATAAACAGTAGAAATTAGTTCTTGCAAAGAATGTACGGTACGGCACAAATTATCGGGCAGTGTAATTTTTCCCTCTTCTTCGGGGTATGTACCATTTCCAATCTTTAGCAAAGTTTCGGAGAAGTTCTGCGCATTTATGTTGCCTCCGATTCGAGCGCGCATATTTTCTGTTAAATGCATTCTTTTAATGTTACACCATAAATATGAGCTCTTCAAACACGCTCGTATTTCATCTGCTCTTGTACCGCGTGGTATGACCGGTAGTATCTGCCGAAAATCTCCACAAAAGAAAAAAGTAACACCACCCATAACTTGGTCATTTTGGCGTATATCCCTCAGCGTTCTGTCCACAGCTTCTACGGCTGTCCGGTTCGCTATGGTGCATTCATCCCATATTACCAACACACAGTCACGAATAACGCTTGCTTTTTCGCAATTTCTTGCTATGTTGCACATTCGATATTCATTGATATCTAAGTGTATAGGGATTTTGAACATGGAATGGGCAGTTTTACCACCAGGTAATAAAGTTGCAGCTATACCAGATGAAGCCACTGCCAGAGCTATTTTGCCTTGAGCTCGCACTTTTGCCAAAACAATTTTAGTTAGGAAAGTTTTTCCTGTCCCACCAGGGGCATCTAAAAACAAAATCTCACCTACTTCATTATCGACACTATAACAAACGCGTTCGAATATTTCTCTTTGCTCATCCGTTAAACGTTGAATGCCATTACGTACTATTGTAATAGAGATTTGTACACGCAGTTTCACAGTAAGATGGCGACCAACTTTATTCAGTATAATACGAACAAGAGGTATAATGAAATAGTATGAAAAGAAAACTGATAATTAGAGTTGCCAGATTTATATTATTTAACAATACTTCCCTTTAATAGAACATCTGGAAACATTGTAAATATATATAAGTAAAAATTTACGACCATTAATTCAAATCCAAAATGTTTACATTGCAAAACCTATGTTAAGTTATACATATGTAAGTTTACTGTAAACCTATTCCGACATTAATAAATTCATTCTTAACAGCTGGTATAACTTTCGTTAAACCATCTGCCAACATCTCGCTTGTAGAAATGTACTCTAGTTTTAACGACGTATCTTCCAGCCTTTCTTGTATGAATTTCACCTTTATGTCGACATTTTTAGTACGTGGAGAAAAATTGTTGTTACGAACAATATGAATTGCGCTTTTGTTATCGCAATACAATGTTGTTGTTTTTGCATCGCGAGGAATAAGCTCAGATTCCAATCGGTTCAACCAAATCGTTTCTTGCATTGCACTCACTATTGGCATAAGTTCTGCTTCTGTTGATGACAATGCAACGGTTCGCTGTCACCACCCCTGCATAACGATTATGTAACCAGAAGTTGATCGACGCTGATCAAGATCTCCTGCCCAGTCAGCATCGCAAAATCCAACTAGACCTTCAGCAGATTTTTTGTACACGATGCCTTTGTTTATAGTTCCCTTCAAATATCGCATCACACGCTTCACTGCAAGCCAATGAGCTTTGCCGGGATTTTGTGTAAACCGACTCAGTAAATTGACCGCGAAGCTGATATCAGGTCAAGTGTTCTGTGCTGCGTACAACAGACAACCAATATGGAACATATATGGAACATTTTCCATCTCTTTCTTCAGCTTGTGGACACATTTCAATAGTTAGCTTCTGTGACAAATCAAGTGGCGTAGCAACGGCATTACAGTCATCCATTCCAAAACGTTTGAGTACACTGCAAATATATTCAGATTGATCAAGTTTTATTAGTTTCTTTACCTCATCTCTTTGAACTCGCATGCCCAATACGGATGACGCTGAACCCATGTCTTTCATTTTAAATCTGGAAGACAACTTGCTCTTAATACGCTGTGTAGCCTTTTTGTCATTGGAGAACACCAACATGTCGTCTACATAAATCGCTACGTAAACCATACTTTGATCTTTTACACAATAATAGATACATTGATCGACTTCGCTCCGAACTAGTCCTAGACCGATGAGTACTGTATTCAATTTATCGTTCCAAACTTTGCTTGCTTGTTTCAAGCCGCATAGTGACTTTACCAAACGACATACTCTGCCTGAACCATCATCATAGCCTTCCGGTTGCTTCATGTATACTTCTTCACGAAGCTCACCATTTAAAAATGCTGTTACCGCATCTAATTGATGCACCGCCAAGTCATATTTCGCTGCCATGGCGAACAAGAATCGCAATGAGTTATACCTAACTACCGGTGAATATGTTTCCGAATAATCGACGCCTTGTTTCTGCGAGCAACCTTTCACGACGAGCCTTGCTTTATAACGAACAAGCTCACCAGCTGCATCACGTTTCACTTTGAACACCCATTTTGAACTTATTGCCTTTTTACCAGCAGGCAATTTCGTAAGCACCCAAGTGTTGTTTGACTTAAGAGAATCCATCTCCTCTTCCATGGCGCGCTTCCAGGCACTTGATTCTGCACTATGCAATGCCTCTTCAACACTAACAGGGTCATCAGCATCAGACGCCACTGTCAACAATAAATTTCTTTTCGTTTTGTTTGCAATACGCTCCGATCGACGAACTGGATACAATTTATCATAATCGTCACTATGTATATTAACTGCTTCACTTTCATCAGGAGTATCGTAGTCACTGTCCGAAGATATGTTGACATCTAACAATTCGCTCACATTATCCTCCTCTGAATTGTTAATTTTATAATCTTCCCTTGTATCAATAATATCAATAATCAAATTTGGCTCTGTATGTTTCGTTACGTCACATGAATTTTCTATAAATGTAACATCACGGCTCACATAAACTTGTAATCAGATTTACGATAAAGCCGGTAAGCTTTTGACACAGCACAATATCCTACAAATATGCACTCATCTGATTTTGCATCAAGTTTTAAACGTTTTTGTTTCGGAATGTGAACCATCGCTGTACAACCAAATATTCGTAAATGCTTTAAATTAGGTTTAACACCTGACCATATTTCTTCTGGACTTCGATTATTACCTCTACATGGAATGCGGTTTACCAAATATGCTGCCGTGTTTGCAGCCTCTGCCCAGAATATATTTCTCAGGCCAGAATCTAATAAAATACATCTAACACGTTCAACCAACGTTCGGTTCATACGCTCAGCACCCCGTTCTGTTCGGGCGTGTAGGGAGCTGTTTTTTGATGAACAATGCCACAATCACGCAAAAAATTATCAAATGGTTCGTTGCAATATTCAGTGCCATTGTCTGTCCTCAGCACTTTTATTTTACGGCCACACTGTGTCTCTACTTCGCTTTTAAATTCCTTAAATTTAGCAAACACATCTGACTTTCGTACAATCGGTATCGCAAATACCTTTCTTGAAAAATCATCAACAAATACAAGTAAAAATCTTGCACCACTGAACGATTTTGTGCTAATTGGACCAAGCACGTCAGAATGTATGATGTCTAACAAATTTTCTGCACGCGTACCAGCTGATTTGTTTATATTTCTGGTTTGTTTACCTTTACAGCATATAATACACCCTTTGTAACTTGTGCTGCTGTAATTAACGCCAGGCGTTGAATTCTGCACTTGTTTCATATTTTCCTTGCAAATGTGTGCCAGCCTACGATGCCAAAGCTCAAAGTTATCAACTGTAGTCATTGCTCTCCCAACTTTATTTTTAACGCAATCCAACTTGTATAAATCGTTGTCCGCAAATGCCTTTGCTATTAAATTGCCTTTCACATCGAAAATTTTACATACATTTTTTTCGAACACCACCTTTTTGTTTTGCTTAGTCATTTGTCGAACTGACCAAATATTTGCACAAAGACTAGGAACATATTCAACATTTCGAACATTAGTTGGAATTTTCTGTTTGTTGACATTTAACAGTAGGCTAACATCTCCTACGCTGTTAACAGGAACTCGCTCACTGTTAGCTAAAATAACTTCGTTGAGTTCTGCTGCTCGAACTTTTGAAAGCAACTGTTGATCGTTCGTCATATGCGACGTTGCGCCTGAGTCGACGTACTATACACACTCGCCACTCTGAGAATGTAAACACGAATTCGCTAGCAAAGAATTTGAAAACATAGATGTCTTGCTTTTACTTTCGTTCTCATTTGCTTTTTTCGACTGTATAGATTTACGACACTCTTTACGCATATGTCCTTCCTGACCACAATTAAAACAACGAAACTTTTTACGATTAGAATTTTTGTCATTCTTTTTCGGTTCGAAATTCTTCGAATACAAAGCGTTGTTGGTGGATTCCTTACTACAATCCAATTTGACGTCTTGCAACAACAAATTCTTTACGCTGTTGACGGTTAACTTCGATTTGGAATTTTCCACTGCCATAACAAGAGCTTGATACTCATTAGGCAACCCAGCTAGCAATAAAGATGCAATCACTTCATCACCGACATTTAAATCTGCACTTTGCAATTTTATTGAAGTCATGACCACTTCATTCACATAATCCTGTATGGACTGGAACTGTTCGAGTTTTAACTGCACCAGCTTTTTCAAAAGCTCTACCTTGCGAGTTAAACCACTGTCCTCATACGCTGCCATTATTGAATCCCATGCTTCTTTTGCCGTCTGTGCATTTGTTATGTGCGAGAAATTACTCGGCTCCACCATGAGCGTAATCTCCGCCAGCGCCCGTTCGTTTGTGTCACGATCTTTTTCCGATGCATTTTCAGACAAACCTGCTTCGGTGATTTTCCAACAACTTTTCAGCACCAAGTATGACTTTACATTTCGCCGCCAAACATCAAAATTTTCCCGCGAAGTTTTTCGAAAGGAAAACTGAGCGTGCCCGTCGCCATTTTAATTAAATTATTATATTTAACTTTAATTTTACTCTATGTGGATAGGCCCATAACCTGTTGTAATAGAGATTTGTACACGCAGTTTCAGAGTAAGATGGCGACTAACTTTATTCAGTATAATACGAACAAGAGGTATAATGAAATAGTATGAAAAGAAAACTGATAATTAGAGTTGCCAGATTTATATTATTTAACAATACGTACAGTGTCCGCAATTTCTGTAGGATTATACGAAATTTCGCTTGCGTATTCCCTGTTCACGCGTTCACCGTCTATAGATGGTTCGGGTAAGCCGTATTGGGATAATAAGTCCCCCCCCTCCCTTGGCAAAACTGTATTCTGAAGTTCGATTAAGCATTGATTAACAGCTGTTTCCCGCATTACGTTGTTAATTTCCGCTTCAATATGGCGTCGCATGCTTCTGAGATAGTCTTCTGACAGCTTACCCTTGTGTTTTACCCACAGAGCCATAGGATTCGATAGAGAAAAAAATACCACTAAAACGCAAAACAAATGTCGCAACCGGCTTGGACTGTCACTAATGCTTGCTTCGGATATAACATCATCCCAATGCTTGTCATCGTCAAGCAAGTGGCGTTCTCGGCAAGCATCGCGAAAAGTGGGATATTCAACTCCCAAAAAAGTGCGAAGGTCCGAAAAGGAAGTAGGTCCTCGTACTGTATGCAACAACAACCGCAAGTAAAAACACTCGGCATTGTTCGGATGAACCATATATACACGTCCAATGACATGTTCCTTAAAAATTCCGGGCTCCCCATTTACAGATCTGCCCCGTTTCCTGCGGTTAAAAACACCTCATTGCTTATCATACGTGTAACAAGACGGAACCTCCTCATACATTAATGTCCTCGCAAACCTGTCTCTTTCGCAAAGCCGAAAGTATGCCATTCTAGATGAACCTCCAGATGCACTACAGGGGGATATCGCTCATGAATGGGAAAGCTTAATATTCTCCAACCGGCCTCTGAAGAGCTTATATAACGCCCTGATTGAAATCTAGTTATTTTGTCATTCTCATTCCTTAACGCAAACGTTGCCTGGTCACTGCCCTTATTTATATACTTGCATATATATTTAATGGATGATACACTACTGCACACTTCCACGTTGATGTGGGCCTGAAACGTTTTGGAGAGTACAGGTGAATATGGTACGACCCATCTATTTTCCAAAATTATATCTTCACCACGTAATCTTAAAGTGGCAGTAAAGCCACCTTTTTCTGGGGACCGTCGCCGATAAGAGGGATATCCATCCTCTCCCGTTATGGTGTGTTCTATAAGTGCCCGTGGATAATCTTTCGAGCATCGGCCGTCCTGCATGTATGGAGAGTTGCTATTTAATATCCCGCAAGGACTATGTACCATGTGTGTTCTTACTATGTCAAATAGTGTGGCATCTTTGTTGCTGTCTGGAAATTCGACACTTATCACATTATCAATATCGTTAGGGCGTATTTTGTCTTCCAATCAGAGAAGTACATGTGCATGTGGTAGACCTCGTTTTTGCCACTCAACGCTGTACATAAAGCACAAAGCTGACCGAAACAGATTCTCCTTTGTAATTAGGCGTATTAGAGCTTTAAGTTTTAAGTGGAACACTCTAGCTATTATGTCGTGCCGATCGTATGCATTTTGACCAGGCAAAAGTTGCTGTGTAATTTCAGCCCACTTCGGATTTGTTGTTTCCATATTTTCTAACGTAGCAAAGAGCATCCTGTGTACGTTCGTGCATGTATCGTGGACCTCCCGTAAAACTGGACGGAAGTATTACTAATCTGCCCAAATTTCTGTACCTCCATCTTGCTGCATAGCATCACGTAAGTGCACATACTCCTCAGCACGCAACCGTCTTTGATTAGTCCGTATGTAAACCAAACGTTCGGTTTCAATTTTAGCATACATATCGACTATAAACTGATTAAATAGTCCACGAAATCTTTGCAAGTATACAAAACTGTTTGCTCTTATCTGTAGAATGTATGCATAAAATTGTTGTGACGACAACTTTTTATGTGGGTTTGTCAATCTAGTAGTAGGGTTAATTTGATGTAATTCAAAGTTATATCCATCTTCCCCGTGACAAAAAATTAATGGGTATTGAAGCGCATCGTATGATCGATGTGTTTCGTATATACGATGTAGACGATCGTCATGAGTGCGCAAGACAATATCGCGCCTTTCACACTCTTGGTCAACTAAAACAATTGCAACTTCATTTGTAGTAGGAGGATTGTGCCTTCTTGGATGTTCTGTTGCGGGCCTTTTATCAGCACATATTACAAATTTATAATTATTATTTTGCTCTTCGGGAACGAAATCAAGGGCATTTTTAAAATCGCGGACGTATGGATTTACATCATGTAGCATATTTTGCAGAATAGATATCAGACTACGATTAAGTTGTGGAAAGTTTTCGTTTCTAATAGCCGCGTTATCTTCATAATTCGCTACGAAATATATTTGCAGGAACTTTGGCTCATTCTCGGGTAACAATGAACCAATAAGGTGATAAACCTGCCCTTGGACTTTGAAGGTAGGCATAAAAGGTCCTTCCGTCACTTGTTTTCTCCAAAAGATGTCATTTGAAATGCAATGTTATACGCACGAATGTTTTCTAAAAAGTGCTTTGACTGCGAGTGATCACCGTTGACCAGAGCTTTCAAAACTTCAGGCGGATTTAAGAAAATTTCGTTACTGACCTTTCCATTGGAACAACACATTCCAACCGTTTCTTTTTGGAATTTAAGGGCTTCACAAAATCTGCATTTCAAATTCATTTCGCCAATTAATGAGTATTTAGCATAATCTACTAAAGGGTTATATGCAAAAGCATTTTTGTCTTAGTAATCCAGGAGAATAAGCCGTTACCTACCTCAATATTTGGGGCAAGCTCTTCAGAGTCATTTTGTTCCCTATTTAGCGTATGTCGCACGCGGTCAACATGCAGGCGAACTTGGCGATTTTCCTCTGCCTTCAACTGCCGTATTCCGCGTATTCTTTCCCTCTCGGTGTGCCCTGTATGTTTCTTGATCTTCACCTAGGCGTTCGTAATTTTCTGCAGTCATAACTATACTGCTGCGTTGTTGGTTGCTACTTTCCAGCATTCTAGTAATATTATGGCGATGTCGATCATTTATCACACGTTCTTCACGATGCAAAAACGTTTCATTACTTGTTTGGCATAACCTTGGACATGATGAGCGGATGCGCTGCTCATTTAACCGGGACTCCCTTTCGACAACAGGTTCAGAACCTCGAGACAATATGTGGCGCACTCGGTCATTGCTGAGTCGTATATGTTGTTCTTCTTCATTTTCAAAGAAGCGATTTAAATTTGTCCTAATTTGCTGCGTACATAACGAATTTCTCTCTCAGGGGAGGTTTCTAATTCGCGCGACAGCGCGTGACTTTCACGATCAGCCATCTGCCTATTGTCCCTTTGGTCACTTGTTTCCTGTGACCTTCAGTTTGCGGAGCGGATATGCTGATCATTTAGCCGGGACTCTCTATCGACAACAAGTTCAGAACTTCGAGACAATACATGGTGCCCTCGGTCAGTGCTGAGTCGTGTATGTCGACTTTCACTGCTTTCAAAAAATTGATTTAAATTAGTCCTAACTTGCTGCAAACTAAGACGAATTTCTCTTTCGTGCGGTGCTTCCAATTCGCGAGACAAAGCATGGCGTTCGCAATCAATATATCGGCGCCCATCACTTTCGGAAGGAGTTTCCATAGACCTGATAAATGCTATACGTTCTCTATTTGCCGAAAGCCTCGTTTCATATTTTTCACTCTATTGTTGTGATCGCATTAGTCTTAACCTCTTAGAAGCTTTAGTGCGTTTGGATAAATTTGAACGCTTTTTGGGCATAGTGTTTCTAAAAATAATGCAATGAAAATTAAATGGGCACATAACAAATAAGCTTTCCGACATTTGGCATTACCGCATTTACGAAAATTTTATTTAGCGTATGTGTACGACAACCAATCGCACACCTACCAAAGCATCGCAGTACACACGAAAACTTTGCGCCACCTGTCAGCGAATAGATAAATCTAATTGCACCAAAAGGTTTGAGTCCCTGATTAACGCGTGTTTAGGCCACCAGCCTAAACATTTCGGACCACCCTAACACGCACTTTAGTTATTTATTTATTGTTATTACCGGTAACGGCTAACACCAGCCGAGAGCTAACTTTGAAGGGGAAAAACTCAACGAAAGTTAGCTATCGGCAGGTGCCGCGGACTTGTTCGCGGTTTTGAACTTTCTTTTTCTATTTTGGAACGTCAACGAGCCAGCAGCCAGCCCCAGGTGAGTTTCCTAACTTTTTTTCGAGTGTACATCATAAAATTTAAACTGTGTTCTAAATTGTGAACTGCCAAGTGGACTTATTTCGTATATTTAAACTTCTTGCCATTGTCACTTAAATTTCAATTTTTAACTTTCTATTTGCAATTAATCACTGGCATACATTTGAACGTGTTGAGTGCATTTGGTAATTCGATTAATTTCTTTCT